>NW_027514920.1:0-108456 GCF_048772815.1 Callospermophilus lateralis
AGAGTGAAACCTAAAAATAAAAACTGCTACTGAAAACGAACGCATCAACCTGGAAGAATAAAATTTGGTGAGCCAAGTGGGATTTCTGTAGTGATCATTACCACCAAGTGTCATCAAGATGGCGTGAAAAATATTTGCTGGTATTTCGGAAACTCGTTATTTCTTAGAAGCTTGGCAACCCCACTCAATGAAAGTGCTTTTCCACAGTCTGTTCCTAGGGGTACTTGAAGAGGAAACAAACCATAGAGACAAAACTGAGAACTCCTTTATTTTGTCAAGTTTCAAAGAGCTACTACAAACCATGTTGGATTTAGAGTTCCAAATTCATCTATCTATATAGCAGAGAACAGAGTGAAACCTAAAAATAAAAACTGCTACTGTAAACCAACGCTTCAACCTAGAAGAACAAAATTTGGTGAGCCATGTGGGAATTCTTTACTTGTCATTACCACCACGTATCATCAAGATTGGGTGAAAAAATATTTGCTGGTATTTCGGAAACCCGTAATTTCTTGGAAGCTTGGCAACACGTCTCAATGAAATTGCTTTTCCACAGTCTCTGCTTAGGCTACTTGAAGCGGAAACAAATCATAGATACAAAACTGAGAACTCCTTTATTTTGTCAAGTTTCAAAGAGGTACTAGTAACCATGTTGGATTTAGAGTTCCAAATTCATCTATCTATATAGGAGAGAACAGAGTGAAACCTAAAAATAAAAACTGCCACTGAAAACGAACGCATCAACCTAGAAGAACAACATTTGGTGAGCCAAGTGGGAATTGTGTACTGATCATTACCACCAAGTGTCATCAAGATGGCGTGAAAAAATATTTACTGGTATTTCGGAAACTCGTTATTTCTTAGAAGCTTGGTAACCCCACTCAATGAAAGTGCTTTTCCACACTCTTTTCCTAGGGGTACTTGAAGAGAAAACAAACCATAGAGACAAAACTGAGAACTCCTTTATTTTGTCAAGTTTCAAAGAGCTACTACAAACCATGTTGGGTTTATATTTCCAAATACATCTATCTATGTAGCAGAGAAAAGAGTGAAACCTAAATATAAAAACTGCTACTGTAGACGAACGCTTCAACCTCGAAGAACAAAATTTGGTGAGCCTAGTGGGATTTGTGTTCCGATCATTACCACCACTTATCATCAACATTGTGTGACAAAATATTTGCTGGTATTTCGGAAACTCGTAATTTCTTGCAAGCTTGGCAACCCCTTTCAATGAAAGTGCTTTTCCACAGTCTCTGCTTAGGGCTACATGAAGCGGAAACAAATCATAGAGACAAAACTGAGAACTGATTTACTTTGTCAAGTTTCAAAGAGCTACTACAAACCATATTGGAATTAGAGTTCCAAATTCATCTATCTATATAGGAGAGAACAGAGTGAAACCGAAATATAAAAACTGCTACTGTAGACGAACACTTCAACCTAGAAGAACAAAATTGGGTGAGCCAAGTGGGATTTTTGTACTGATCATTACCACCAAGTGTCATCAAGATTGCGTGAAAAAATATTTGCTGGTATTTCAGAAACTCATTATTTCTTAGATGCTTGGCAACCCCACTCAATGAAAGTGCTTTTCCACAGTCTGTTCCTAGGGGTACTTGAAGAGGAAACAAACCTAGAGACAAAACTGAGAACTACTTTATTTTGTCAAGTTTCAAAGAGCTACTACAAATCATGTTGGATTTAGAGTTCCAGATTCATCTATCTATATAGCAGAGAACAGAGTGAAACCTAAAAATAAAAACTGCTACTGTAGACGAACGCTTCAACCTAGAAAAACAAAATTTGGTGAGCCAAGTGGTGTTTGTGAACCGATCTTCACCACCAAGTATCATCAACATTGGGTGACAAAATCTTTGCTGGTATTTCGGAAACTCATAATTTCTTGCAAGCTTGGCAACCCCTTTCATTGAAAGTGTTTTCCACAGTCTCTGCTTAGGGCTACATGAAGCGGAAACAAATCATAGAGACAAAACTGAGAACTCCTTTACTTTGTCAAGTTTCAAAAAGCTACTACAAACCATATTGGATTTAGAGTTCCAAATTCATCTATCTATATACGAGAGAACAGAGTGAAACCTAAATATAAAAACTGCTACTCTAGACGAACGCTTCAACCTAGAAGAACAAAATTTGGTGAGCCAAGTGGGATTTTTGTACTGATCATTACCACCAAGTGTCATCAAGATTGCGTGAAAAAATATTTGCTGGTATTTCAGAAACTCATTATTTCTTAGAAGCTTGGCAACCCCACTGAATGAAAGTGCTTTTCCTCAGTCTGTTCCTAGGGGTACTTGAAGAGGAAACAAACCATAGAGACATAACTGAGAACTCCTTTATTTTGTCAAGTTTCAAAGAGCTACTACAAACCATGTTGGATTTAGAGTTCCAAATTCATCTATCTATATAGGAGAGAACAGAGTGAAACCTAAAAATAAAAACTGCTACTGTAAACGAACGCTTCAACCTAGAAGAACAAAATTTGGTGAGCCATGTGGGATTTCTTTACTTGTCATTACCACCACGTATCATCAAGATTGGGTGAAAAAATATTTGCTGGTATTTAGGAAACTCGTAATTTCTTGGAAGCTTGGCAACCCCTCTCAATGAAAGTGCTTTTCCACAGTCTCTGCTTAGGGCTCCTTGAAGCGGAAACAAATCATAGAGACAAAACTGAGAACTCCTTTATTTTGTCAAGTTTCAAAGAGCTACTAATAACCATGTTGGATTTAGAGTTCCAAATTCATCTATCTATATAGGAGAGAACAGAGTGAAACCTAAATATAAAAACTGCCACTGAAAACGAATGCATCAACCTAGAAGAACAACATTTGGTGAGCCAAGTGGGAATTGTGTACTGATCATTACCACCAAGTGTCATCAAGATGGCGTGAAGAAATATTTGCTGGTATTTCGGACACTCGTTATTTCTTAGAAGATTGGTAACCCCACTCAATGAAAGTGCTTTTCCACAGTCTTTTCCTAGGGGTACTTAAAGAGGAAACAAACCATAGAGACAAAACTGAGAACTCCTTTATTTGTCAAGTTTCAAAGAGCTACTACAAACCATGTTGGGTTTAGAGTTCCAAATTCATCTATCTATATAGCAGAGAACAGAGTGAAACCTAAATATAAAAACTGCTACTGTAGACGAACGCTTCAACCTCGAAGAACAAAATTTGGTGAGCCATGTGGGATTTGTTTACTTGTCATTACCACCACGTATCATCAAGATTGGGTGAAAAAATATTTGCTGGTATTTCGGAAACTCGTAATTTCTTGGAAGCTTGGCAACCCCTCTCAATGAAAGTGCTTTTCCACAGTCTCTGCTTAGGGCTACATGAAGTGGAAACAAATCATAGAGACAAAACTGAGAACTCCTTTACTTTGTCAAGTTTCAAAGAGCTAATACAAACTATATTGGATTTAGAGTTCCAAATTCATCTATCTATATAGGAGAGAACAGAGTGAAACCTAAAAATAAAAACTGCTACTGAAAACGAACGCATCAACCTAGAAGAACAAAATTTGGTGAGCCAAGTGGGATTTTTGTACTGATCATTACCACCAAGTGTCATCAAGATTGCGTGAAAAAATTTTTGCTGGTATTTCAGAAACTCATTATTTCTTAGAAGCTTGGCAACCCCACTCAATGAAAGTGCTTTTCCACAGTCTGTTCCTAGGGGTACCTGAAGAGGAAACAAACCATAGAGACAAAACTGAGAACTCCTTTATTTTTTCAAGTTTCAAAGAGCTACTACAAACCATGTTGGATTTAGAGTTCCAAATTCATCTATCTATATAGGAGAGAACAGAGTGAAACCTAAAAATAAAAACTGCTACTGTAAACGAACGCTTCAACCTAGAAGAACAAAATTTGGTGAGCCATGTGGGATTTCTTTCCTTGTCATTACCACCACGTATCATCAAGATTGGGTGAAAAAATATTTGCTGGTATTTCGGAAACCCGTAATTTCTTGGAAGCTTGGCAACACGTCTCAATGAAAGTGCTTTTCCACAATCTCTGCTTAGGGTACTTGAAGGGGAAACAAATCATAGATACAAAACTGAGAACTCCTTTGTTTTGTCAAGTTTCAAAGAGCTACTAATAACAATGTTGGATTTAGAGTTCCAAATTCATCTATCTATATAGGAGAGAAGAGAGTGAAACCTAAAAATAAAAACTGCCACTGAAAACGAACGCATCAACCTAGAAGAACAACATTTGGTGAGCCAAGTGGGAATTGTGTACTGATAATTACCACCAAGTGTCATCAAGATGGCGTGAAAAAATATTTGTTGGTATTTCGGAAACTCGTTATTTCTTAGAAGCTTGGTAACCCCACTCAATGAAAGTGCTTTTCCACAGTCTTTTCCTAGGGGTACTTGAAGAGAAAACAAACCATAGAGACAAAACTGAGAACTCCTTTATTTTGTCAAGTTTCAAAGAGCTACTACAAACCATGTTGGGTTTAGAGTTCCAAATTCATCTATCTATGTAGCAGAGAACAGAGTGAAACCTAAATATAAAAACTGCTACTGTGGACGAACGCTTCAACCTAGAAGAACAAAATTTGGTGAGCCTAGTGGGATTTGTGTTCCGATCATTACCACCACTTATCATCAACATTGTGTGACAAAATATTTGCTGGTATTTCGGAAACTCGTAATTTCTTGCAAGCTTGGCAACCCCTTTCAATGAAAGTGCTTTTCCACAGTCTCTGCTTAGGGCTACATGAAGCGGAAACAAATCATAGAGACAAAACTGAGAACTACTTTACTTTGTCAAGTTTCAAAGAGCTACTACAAACCATATTGGATTTAGAGTTCCAAATTCATCTATCTATATAGGAGAGAACAGAGTGAAACCTAAATATAAAAACTGCTCCTGTAGACGAACGCTTCAACCTAGAAGACAAAATTTGGTGAGCCCAGTGGGATTTTTGTACTGATCATTACCACCAAGTGTCATCAAGATTGCGTGAAAAAATATTTGCTGGTATTTCGGAAACTCGTTATTTCTTAGAAGCTGGCACCCCTCTCAATGAAAGTGCTTTTCCACAGTCTCTTCTTAGGGGTACTTGAAGAGGAAACAAATAATAGAGACAAAACTGAGCACTCCTTTATTTTGTCAAGTTTCAAAGAGCTACTACAAACCATGTTGGATTTAGAGTTCCAAATTCATCTATCTATATAGGAGAGAACAGAGTGAAACCTAAAAATAAAAACTGCTACTGAAAACGAACGCATCAACCTAGAAGAATAAAATTTGGTGAGACAAGTATGACTTCTGTAGTGATCATTACCACCAAGTGTCATCAAGATGGCGTGAAAAATATTTGCTGGTATTTCGGAAACTCGTTATTTCTTAGAAGCTTGGCAACCCCACTCAATGAAAGTGCTTTTCCACAGTCTGTTGCTAGGTGTACTTGAAGAGTAAACAAACCATAGAGACAAAACTGAGCACTCCTTTATTTTGTCGAGTTTCAAAGAGCTACTACAAACCATGTTGGATTTAGAGTTCCAAATTCATCTATCTATATAGCATAGAACAGAGTGAAACCTAAATAAAAAACTGCTACTGTAGACGAACGCTTCAACCTAGAAGAACAAAATTTGGTTAGCAATGTGGGATTTGTGTACCGATCATTACCACCACGTATCATCAACATTGGGTGACAAAATATTTGCTGGTATTTCAGAAACTCGTAATTTGTTGCAAGCTTTGCTACCCCTTTCAATGAAAGTTCTTTTCCACAGTCTCTGCTTAGGGCTACATGAAGCGGAAACAAATCATAGAGACCAAACTGGGAACTCATTTACTTTGTCAAGTTTCAAAGAGCTACTACAAACCATATTGGAATTAGAGTTCCAAATTCATCTATCTATATAGGAGAGAACAGAGTGAAACCGAAATATAAAAACTGCTACTGTAGATGAACGCTTCAACCTAGAAGATCAAATTTTGGTGAGCCATGTGTGATTTGTTTACTTGTCATTACCACCACGTATCATCAAGATTGGGTGAAAAAATGTTTGCTGGTATTTCGGAAACTCGTAATTTCTTGGAAGCTTGGCAACCCCTCTCAATGAAAGTGCTTTTCCACAGTCTCTGCTTAGGGCTGCATGAAGCTAAAACAAATCATAGAGACAAAACTGAGAACTCCTTTACTTTGTCAAGTTTCAAAGAGCTACTAGAAACCATATTGGATTTAGAGTTCCAAATTCATCTATCTATATAGGAGAGAACAGAGTGAAACCTAAATATAGAAACTGCTACTGTAGACGAACGCTTCTACCTAGAAGAACAAAATTTGGTGAGCCAAGTGGGATTTTTGTACTGATCATTTCCCCCACGTATCATCAAGATTGCGTGAAAAAATATTTGCTGGTATTTCAGAAACTCATCATTTCTTAGAAGCTTGGCAACCGCACTCAATGAAAGTGCTTTTCCACATTCTCTGCTTAGGGCTACTTGAAGCGGAAACAAATCATAGAGACAAAACTGAGAACTCCTTTATTTTGTCAAGTTTCAATGAGCTACTAAAACCATGTTGGATTTAGAGTTCCAAATTCATCTATCTATATAGCAGAGAACAGCGTGAAACCTAAATATAAAAACTGCTACTGTAGACGAACGCTTCAACCTCAAAGAACAAAATTTGGTGAGCCCAGTGGGATTTGTGTACCGATCATTACCACCACGTATCATCAACATTGGGTGACAAAATATTTGCTGGTATTTCGGAAACTCGTAATTTCTTGCAAGCATGGCAACACCTTTCAATGAAAGTGCTTTTCCACAGTCTCTGCTTAGGGCAACATGAAGCCGAAACAAATCATAGAGACAAAATTGAGAACTGCTTTACTTTGTCAAGTTTCAAAGAGCTACTACAAACCATATTGGATTTAGAGTTCCAAATTCATCTATCTATATAGGAGAGAACAGAGTGAAACCTAAATATAAAAACTGCTACTGTAGACGAACGCTTCAACCTAGAAGAACAAAATTTGGTGAGCCAAGTGGGATTTTTGTACTGATCATTACCACCAAGTGTCATCAAGATTGCGTGAAAAAATATTTGCTGGTATTTCGGAAACTCGTTATTTCTTAGAAGCTGGCAACCCCTCTCAATGAAAGTGCTTTTCCACAGTCTCTGCTTAGGGGTACTTGAAGAGGAAACAAATAATAGAGACAAAACTGAGAACTCCTTTATTTTGTCAAGTTTCACAGAGCTACTACAAACCATGTTGGATTTAGATTTCCAAATTCATCTATCTATATAGGAGAGAACAGAGTGAAACCTAAATATAAAAACTGGTATTGTAAACGAACGCTTCAACCTAGAAGAACAAAATTTGGTGAGCCAAGTGGGATTTGTGGACTTGTAATTACCACCACATATCATCAAGATTGGGTGAAAAAATATTTGCTTGTATTTTGGAAACTCGTAATTTCTTGGAAGCTTGGCAACCCCTCTCAATGAAATTGCTTTTCCACAGTCTCTGCTTAGGGCTACTTGAAGCGGAAACAAATCATAGAGACAAAACAGAGAACTCCTTTATTTTGTCAAGTTTCAAAGAGCTACTACAAAGCTTATTGGATTTAGAGTTCAAATTCATCTATCTATATAGTAGAGAACAGAGTGAAACCTAAATATAAAAAATGCTACTGTAGACGAACGCTTCAACCTAGAAGAACAAAATTTGGTGAGCCAAGTGGGATTTGTGTACCGATCATCACCACCAAGTATCATCAAGATTGGGTGATAAAATATTTGCTGGTATATTCGGAAACTCGTAATTTCTTGGAAGCTTGGAAACCCCTCTCAATGAAAGTGCTTTTCCACAGTCAGTGCCTAGGGCTACTTGAAGAGGAAACAATCCATAGAGACAAAACTGAGAACTCCTTTATTTTGTCAAGTTTCAAAAAACTACTACAAACCATGTTGGATTTAGAGTTCCAAATTCATCTATCTATATGGGAGAGAACAGAGTAAAACCTAAAAATATAAACTGCTACTGTAAACAAACGCTTCAAAATAGAAGAACAAAATTTGGTAAGCCAAGTGGGATTTGTGTACTGATCATTACCACCAAGTATCATCAAGATTCGGTGAAAATTATTTGCTGGTATTTCGGAAACTCGTTATTTCTTTGAAGCTTGGCAACCCCTCTCAATGAAAGTGCTTTTCCATAGTCAGTGCCTGAAGCTACTTGAAGAGGAAACAATCCATAGAGACAAAACTGATAACTCCTTTATTTTGTCAAGTTTCAAGGAGCTACTACAAACCATGTTGGATTTAGAGTTCCACATACATCTATCTATATGGGAGAGAACAGAGTGAAACCTAAAAATAAAACTGATACTGTAAACAAACGCTGCAACCTAGAAGAACAAAATTTGGTAAGCCAAGTGGGAATCGTGTACTGATCATTACCTCCAAGTATCATCAAGATTCGGTGAAAAAATATTTGCTGGTATTTCGGAAACTCGTTATTTCTTAGAAGCTTGACAACCCCTCTCAGTGAAAGTGCTTTTCCACAGTCAGTGCCTAGGGCTACTTGAAGAGGAAAGAATCCATAGAGACAAATCTGAGAACTCCTTTATTTTGCCAAGTTTCAAAGAGCTACTGCAAACCATATTTGATTAGAGTTCCAAATTCATCTATCTATATAGGAGAGAACAGAGTGAAACCTAAATATAAAAACTGCTACTGTAGACGAAGGCTTCAACCTAGAAGAACAAAATTTGGTGAGCCAAGTGGAATATGTGTACCGATCTTCACCACCAAGTATCATCAAGATTGGGTGAAAAAATATTTGCTGGTAATTCGGAACCTCGTTATTTCATAGAAGCTTGGCAACCCCTCTCAATTAAAGGTCTCTTCCACAGTCTCTAATTAGGGCTACTTGAAGAAGAAACAAATCATGGAGACAAAACAGAGAACTCCTTTATTTTGTCAAGTTTCAAAGAGCTACTAAAAACCATGTTGGATTTAGAGTTCCAAATTCATCTATCTATATAGGAGAGAACAGAGTGAATCCTAAAAATATAAACTGCTACTGAAAACGAATGCATCAACCTAGAAGAACAAAATTTGGTGAGCCAAGTGGGATTTGTGTACTGATCATTACCACCAAGTGTCATCAAGATGGCGTGAAAAAATATTCGCTGGTATTTCGGAAACTCGTTATTTCTTAGAAGCTTGGCAACCCCACTCAATGAAAGTGCTTTTCCACAGTCTGTTCCTAGGGGTACTTGAAGAGGAAACAAACCATAGAGACAAAAGTGAGAACTCCTTTGTTTTGTCACGTTTCAAAGAGCTACTACAAACCGTGTTGGATTTAGAGTTCCAAATTCATCTATCTATATATCAGAGAACAGAGTGAAACCTAAATAAAAAACTGCTACTGTAGACGAACGCTTCAACCTAGAAGAACAAAATTTGGTTAGCCATGTGGGATTTGTGCACCGATCATTACCACCACGTATCATCAACATTGGGTCACAAAATATTTGCTGGTATTTTGGAAACTCGTAATTTGTTGCAAGCTTGGCAACCCCTTTAAATGAAAGTGCTTTTCCACAGTCTCTACGTAGGGCTACATAAAGCGGAAACAAATCACAGAGACAAAACTGAGAACTCCTTTATTTTGTCAACTTTCAAAGAGCTACTACAAACCATGTTGGATTTAGAGTTCCAAATTCATCTATCTATATAGCAGAGAACAGAGTGAAACCTAAAAATAAAAACTGCTACTGTAAACCAACGCTTCAACCTAGAAGAACAAAATTTGGTGAGCCATGTGGGAATTCTTTACTTGTCATTACCACCACGTATCATCAAGATTGGGTGAAAAAATATTTGCTGGTATTTCGGAAACCCGTAATTTCTTTGAAGCTTGGCAACACGTCTCAATGAAAGTGCTTTTCCACAGTCTCTGCTTAGGCTACTTGAAGCGGAAACAAATCATAGATACAAAACTGAGAACTCCTTTATTTTGTCAAGTTTCAAAGAGGTACTAATAACCATGTTGGATTTAGAGTTCCAAATTCATCTATCTATATAGGAGAGAACAGAGTGAAACCTAAAAATAAAAACTGCCACTGAAAACGAACGCATCAACCTAGAAGAACAACATTTGGTGAGCCAAGTGGGAATTGTGTACTGATCATTACCACCAAGTGTCATCAAGATGGCATGAAAAAATATTTACTGGTATTTCGGAAACTCGTTATTTCTTAGAAGCTTGGTAACCCCACTCAATGAAAGTGCTTTTCCACACTCTTTTCCTAGGGGTACTTGAAGAGAAAACAAACCATAGAGACAAAACTGAGAACTCCTTTATTTTGTCAAGTTTCAAAGAGCTACTACAAACCATGTTGGGTTTATATTTCCAAATACATCTATCTATGTAGCAGAGAACAGAGTGAAACCTAAATATAAAAACTGCTACTGTAGACGAACGCTTCAACCTCGAAGAACAAAATTTGGTGAGCCTAGTGGGATTTGTGTTCCGATCATTACCACCACTTATCATCAACATTGTGTGACAAAATATTTGCTGGTATTTCGGAAACTCGTAATTTCTTGCAAGCTTGGCAACCCCTTTCAATGAAAGTGCTTTTCCACAGTCTCTGCTTAGGGCTACATGAAGCGGAAACAAATCATAGAGACAAAACTGAGAACTGATTTACTTTGTCAAGTTTCAAAGAGCTACTACAAACCATATTGGAATTAGAGTTCCAAATTCATCTATCTATATAGGAGAGAACAGAGTGAAACCGAAATATAAAAACTGCTACTGTAGACGAACACTTCAACCTAGAAGAACAAAATTGGGTGAGCCAAGTGGGATTTTTGTACTGATCATTACCACCAAGTGTCATCAAGATTGCGTGAAAAAATATTTGCTGGTATTTCAGAAACTCATTATTTCTTAGAAGCTTGGCAACCCCACTCAATGAAAGTGCTTTTCCACAGTCTGTTCCTAGGGGTACTTGAAGAGGAAACAAACCTAGAGACAAAACTGAGAACTACTTTATTTTGTCAAGTTTCAAAGAGCTACTACAAATCATGTTGGATTTAGAGTTCCAGATTCATCTATCTATATAGCAGAGAACAGAGTGAAACCTAAAAATAAAAACTGCTACTGTAGACGAACGCTTCAACCTAGAAGAACAAAATTTGGTGAGCCAAGTGGTGTTTGTGAACCGATCTTCACCACCAAGTATCATCAACATTGGGTGACAAAATCTTTGCTGGTATTTCGGAAACTCATAATTTCTTGCAAGCTTGGCAACCCCTTTCATTGACTGTGCTTTTCCACAGTCTCTGCTTAAGGCTACATGAAGCGGAAACAAATCATAGAGACAAAACTGAGAACTCCTTTACTTTTTCAAGTTTCAAAGAGCTACTACAAACCATATTGGATTTAGAGTTCCAAATTCATCTATCTATATACGAGAGAACAGAGTGAAACCTAAATATAAAAACTGCTACTGTAGACGAACGCTTCAACCTAGAAGAACAAAATTTGGTGAGCCAAGTGGGATTTTTGTACTGATCATTACCACCAAGTGTCAGCAAGATTGCGTTAAAAAATATTTGCTGGTATTTCAGAAACTCATTATTTCTTAGAAGCTTGGCAACCCCACTGAATGAAAGTGCTTTTCCACAGTCTGTTCCTAGGGGTACTTGAAGAGGAAACAAACCATAGAGACATAACTGAGAACTCCTTTATTTTGTCAAGTTTCAAAGAGCTACTACAAACCATGTTGGATTTAGAGTTCCAAATTCATCTATCTATATATCAGAGAACAGAGTGAAACCTAAAAATAAAAACTGCTACTGTAAACGAACGCTTCAACCTAGAAGAACAAAATTTGGTGAGCCATGTGGGATTTCTTTACTTGTCATTACCACCACGTATCATCAAGATTGGGTGAAAAAATATTTGCTGGTATTTAGGAAACTCGTAATTTCTTGGAAGCTTGGCAACACGTCTCAATGAAAGTGCTTTTCCACAGTCTCTGCTTAGGCTACTTGAAGCGGAAACAAATCATAGATACAAAACTGAGAACTCCTTTATTTTGTCAAGTTTCAAAGAGGTACTAATAACCATGTTGGATTTAGAGTTCCAAATTCATCTATCTATATAGGAGAGAACAGAGTGAAACCTAAAAATAAAAACTGCCACTGAAAACGAATGCATCAACCTAGAAGAACAACATTTGGTGAGCCAAGTGGGAATTGTGTACTGATCATTACCACCAAGTGTCATCAAGATGGCGTGAAGAAATATTTGCTGGTATTTCGGACACTCGTTATTTCTTAGAAGCTTGGTAACCCCACTCAATGAAAGTGCTTTTCCACAGTCTTTTCCTAGGGGTACTTAAAGAGGAAACAAACCATAGAGACAAAACTGAGAACTCCTTTATTTGTCAAGTTTCAAAGAGCTACTACAAACCATGTTGGGTTTAGAGTTCCAAATTCATCTATCTATATAGCAGAGAACAGAGTGAAACCTAAATATAAAAACTGCTACTGTAGACGAACGCTTCAACCTCGAAGAACAAAATTTGGTGAGCCTACTGGGATTTGTGTACCGATCATTACCACCACGTATCATCAACATTGGGTGAAAAAATATTTGCTGGTATTTCGGAAACTCGTAATTTCTTGCAAGCTTGGCAACCCCTTTCAATGAAAGTGCTTTTCCACAGTCTCTGCTTAGGGCTACATGAAGCGGAAACAAATCATAGAGACAAAAAAGATAACTCCATTACTTTGTCAAGTATCAAAGAGCTACTACAAACCATATTGGATTTAGAGTTCCAAATTCATCTATCTATATAGGAGAGAACAGAGTGAAACCTAAAAATAAAAACTGCTACTGTAAACGAACGCTTCAACCTAGAAGAACAAAATTTGGTGAGCCAAGTATGATTTGTGGACTTGTCATTACCACCACGTATCATCAAGATTGGGTTACAAAATATTTGCTGGTATTTCGGAAACTCGTAATTTCTTGCAAGCATGCTAACCCCTTTCAATGAAAGTGCTTTTCCACAGTCTCTGCTTAGGGCTACATGAAGCGGAAACAATCATGGAGACAAAACTGAGAACTCCTTTACTTTGTCAAGTTTCAAAGAGCTACTACACAGCATATTGGATTTAGAGTTCCAAATTCATCTATCTATATAGGAGAGAACAGAGTGAAACCTAAATATAAAAACTGCTACTGTAGACGAACGCTTCAACCTAGAAGAACAAAATTTGGTGAGCCAAGTGGGATTTTTGTACTGATCATAACCACCAAGTGTCATCAAGATTGCGTGAAAAAATATTTGCTGGTATTTCGGAAACTCGTTATTTCTTAGAAGCTGGCAACCCCTCTCAATGAAAGTGCTTTTCCACAGTCTCTGCTTAGGGGTACTTGAAGAGGAAACAAATCATAGAGACAAAACTGAGAACTCCTTTACTTTGTCAAGTTTCAAATAGCTACTACAAACCATGTTGGATTTACAGTTCCAAATATATCTATCTATATAGGAAAGAACAGAGTGAAACCTAAAAATAAAAACTGCTACTGAAAACGAACGCATCAACCTGGAAGAATAAAATTTGGTGAGCCAAGTGGGATTTCTGTAGTGATCATTACCACCAAGTGTCATCAAGATGGCGTGAAAAATATTTGCTGGTATTTCGGAAACTCGTTATTTCTTAGAAGCTTGGCAACCCCACTCAATGAAAGTGCTTTTCCACAGTCTGTTCCTAGGGGTACTTGAAGAGGAAACAAACCATAGAGACAAAACTGAGAACTCCTTTATTTTGTCAAGTTTCAAAGAGCTACTACAAACCATGTTGGATTTAGAGTTCCAAATTCATCTATCTATATAGCAGAGAACAGAGTGAAACCTAAAAATAAAAACTACTACTGTAAACCAACGCTTCAACCTAGAAGAACAAAATTTGGTGAGCCATGTGGGAATTCTTTACTTATCATTACCACCACGTATCATCAAGATTGGGTGAAAAAATATTTGCTGGTATTTCGGAAACCCGTAATTTCTTGGAAGCTTGGCAACACGTCTCAATGAAAGTGCTTTTCCACAGTCTCTGCTTAGGCTACTTGAAGCGGAAACAAATCATAGATACAAAACTGAGAACTCCTTTATTTTGTCAAGTTTCAAAGAGGTACTAATAACCATGTTGGATTTAGAGTTCCAAATTCATCTATCTATATAGGAGAGAACAGAGTGAAACCTAAAAATAAAAACTGCCACTGAAAACGAACGCATCAACCTAGAAGAACAACATTTGGTGAGCCAAGTGGGAATTGTGTACTGATCATTACCACCAAGTGTCATCAAGATGGCATGAAAAAATATTTACTGGTATTTCGGAAACTCGTTATTTCTTAGAAGCTTGGTAACCCCACTCAATGAAAGTGCTTTTCCACACTCTTTTCCTAGGGGTACTTGAAGAGAAAACAAACCATAGAGACAAAACTGAGAACTCCTTTATTTTGTCAAGTTTCAAAGAGCTACTACAAACCATGTTGGGTTTATATTTCCAAATACATCTATCTATGTAGCAGAGAACAGAGTGAAACCTAAATATAAAAACTGCTACTGTAGACGAACGCTTCAACCTCGAAGAACAAAATTTGGTGAGCCTAGTGGGATTTGTGTTCCGATCATTACCACCACTTATCATCAACATTGTGTGACAAAATATTTGCTGGTATTTCGGAAACTCGTAATTTCTTGCAAGCTTGGCAACCCCACTCAATGAAAGTGCTTTTCCACAGTCTCTGCTTAGGGCTACATGAAGCGGAAACAAATCATAGAGACAAAACTGAGAACTCCTTTATTTTGTCAAGTTTCAAAGAGCTACTACAAACCATATTGGAATTAGAGTTCCAAATTCATCTATCTATATAGGAGAGAACAGAGTGAAACCGAAATATAAAAACTGCTACTGTAGACGAACGCTTCAACCTAGAAGAACAAAATTTGGTTAGCAATGTGGGATTTGTGTACCGATCATTACCAACACGTATCATCAACATTGGGTGACAAAATATTTGCTGGTATTTCAGAAACTTGTAATTTTTTGCAAGCTTTGCTACCCCTTTCAATGAAAGTTCTTTTCCACAGTCTCTGCTTAGGGCTACATGAAGCGGAAACAAATCATAGAGACAAAACTGAGAACTCCTTTATTTTGTCAAGTTTCAAAGAGCTACTACAAACCATATTGGATTTAGAGTTCCAAATTCATCTATCTATATAGCAGAGAACAGAGTGAAACCTAAATATAGAAACTGCTACTGTAGACGAACGCTTCTACCTAGAAGAACAAAATTTGGTGAGCCAAGTGGGATTTTTGTACTGATCTTTTCCACCACGTATCATCAAGATTGCGTGAAAAAATATTTGCTGGTATTTCAGAAACTTCACATCAAGTTTGAGTGAAAAAATATTTGCTGGTATTTCATAAACTCGTTATTTCTTAGAAGCTTGGCAACCCCTCTCAATGAAAGTGCTTTTCCACAGTCTGTGCCAGGGCTACTTGAAGAGGAAACAAACCATAGAGACAAAATGAGAACTCCTTTATTTTGTCAATTTTCAAAGAGATACTACTAACCATGTTGGATTTAGAGTTCCAAATTCATCTATCTATATAGGAGAGAACACAGTGAAACCTAAAAATAAAAACTGCTACTGAAAGCGAATACATCAACCTAGAAGAACAAAATTGGGTGAGCCAAGTGGGATTTGTGGACGGATCATCACCACCAAGTATCATCAAGATTGGGAGAAAAAATATTTGCTGGTATTTCGGAAACTCGTAATTTCATGGAAGCTTAGCAACCCCTCTCAATGAAAGTGCTTTTTTACAGTCTCTGCTTAGGGCTACTTGAAGCGGAAACAAATCATAGAGACAAAACTGAGAACTCCTTTATTTTGTCAAGTTTCAAAGAGCTACTACAAACCATATTGGATTTAGAGTTCCAAATTCATCTATCTATATAGGAGAGAACAGACTGAAACCTAAATATAAAACTGCTACTGTAGATGAACGCTTCAACCTAGAAGAACAAAATTTGGTGACCCAAGTGGGATTTGTGTACGATCTTCACCACCATGTATCATCAAGATTGGGTGAAAAAATATTTGCTGGTAATTCGGAAACTCGTTATTTATTAGAAGCTTGGCAACCCCTCTCAATGAAGTGCTATTCCACAGTCTCTGCTTAGGGCTACTTGAAGCGGAAACAAATTATAGAGAAAAAACTGAGAACTCCTTTATTTTGTCAAGTTTCAAAGAGCTACTACAAACCATGTTGGATTTATAGTTCCAAATTCATCTATCTATTTAGGAGAGAACAGAGTGAAATCTAAAAATAAAAACTGCTACTGTAGACGAACGCCTCAACCTAGAAGAACAAAATTTGGTGAGCCAAGTGGGATTTGTGTACTGATCATCACCACCAAGTATCATCAAGATTGGATGAAAGAATATTTGCTGGTATTTCGGAAACTCCTTATTTCTTAGAAGCTTTGCAACCCCTCTCAATGTAAGTGCTTTTCCACAGTCTGTGCCTAGGGCTACTTGAAGAGGAAAGAAACCATAGAGACAAAACTGAGAACCCCTTTATTTTGTCAAGTTTCAAAGAGCTACTACAAACCAGGTAGGATTTAGAGTTCCAAATTCATCTATCTGTATAGCAGAGAACAGAGTAAAACCTAAATATAAAAACTGCTACTGTAGATTAACGCTTCAAACTAGAAGAACAAAATTTTTTGAACCAAGTGATATTTGTGTACCGATAATTACCCCCAAGTATCATCAAGATTGAGTGAAAAAATATTTGCTGGTATTTTGGAAACTCGTAATTTCTTGGAAGCTTGGCAACCCCTCTCAATGAAAGTGCTTTTCCACAGTCTCTCCTTAAAGCTACTTGAAGTGGAAAGAAATCATACAGACAAAACTGAGAACTCCTTTATTTTGTCAAGTTTCAAAGAGCTACTACAAACCATATTGGATTTAGAGTTCAAATTCATCTATTCATATAGGAGAGAACAGAGTGAAACTTAAATATAAAAACTGCTACTGTAGACGAACGCTTCAACCTAGAAAAACAAAATTTGGTGAGACAAGTGGGATTTGTTTACCGATCATCACCAGCAAGTATCAACAAGGTTGGGTGAAAAAATATTTGCTGGTATTTCTCAAACTATTTATTTCTTAGAAGCTAGGCAACCGCTCTCAATGAAAGTGCTTTTCCACAGTCTGTGCCTAGGGCTACGTGAGGAGGAAACAAACCATAGAGACAAAACTGAGAACTCTTTTATTTTGTCAAGTTTCAAACAGCTACTACAAACCATGTTGGATTTAGAGTTCCAAATTCATCTATTTATTTAGGAGAGAACAGAGTGAAACCTAAATATAAAAACTGCTACGGTAGACGAACGCTTCAACCTAGAAGAACAAAATTTGGTCATACAAGTGGGATTTGTGTACCGATCATCACCACCAAGTATCATAAAGTTTGGGTAAAAAAAAATATTTGCTGGTATTTCGGAAACTCGTTATTTCTTAGAAGCTTGGCAACCGCTCTCAATGAAAGTGCTTTTCCACAGTCTGTGCCTAGGGCTACTTGACGAGGAAACAAACCACATAGAGAAAACTGAGAACTCCTTTATTTTGTCAAGTTTCAAAGAGCTACTACAAACCATGTTGGATTTAGAGTTCCAAATTCATCTATCTATTTAGGAGAGAACAGAGTGAAACCTAAAAATAAAAACTGCTACTGTAGACGAACGCTTCAACCTAGAAGAACAAAATTTGGTGAGCCACGTGGGATTTGTGTACTGATCATCACCACCAAGTATCATCAAGATTGGATGAAAGAATATTTGCTGGTATTTCGGAAACTCCTTATTTCTTAGAAGCTTTGCAACCCCTCTCAATGTAAGTGCTTTTACACAGTCTGTGCCTAGGGCTACTTGAAGAGGAAAGAAACCATAGAGAGAAACTGAGAACTCCTTTATTTTTCAAGTTTCAAAGAGCTACCACAAACCATGTTGGATTTAGAGTTCCAAATTCATCTATCTATATAGGAGAGAACAGAGTTAAACCTAAATATAAAAATTGCTACTGTAGACGAACGCTTCAAACTAGAAGAACACAATTTGGTGAGCCAAGTGGGATTTGTGTACTGATCATCACCACCAAGTATCATGAAGATTGGATGAAAGAATATTTGCTGGTATTTCGGAAACTAGTTATTTCTTAGAAGCTTGGCAACCCCTCTCAATGAAAGTGCTTTTCCACAATCTGTCCTTAGGGCCACTTGAAGAGGAAACAAACCATAGAGACAAAACTGAGAACTCCTTTATTTTGTCAAGTTTCAAAGAGCTACTACAAATCATATTGGATTTAGAGTTCAAATTCATCTATCTATATAGGAGAGAACAGAGTGAAACCTAAATATAAAAACTGCTACTGTAGATGAACGCTTCAACCTAGAAGAACAAAATTTGGTGAGCCAAGTGGGATTTGTTTACCGATCATCACCAGCAAGTATCATCAAGACTGAGTGAAAAAATATTTGCTGGTATTTCGGAAACTCGTAATTTCTTGGAAGCTTGGCAACCCCTTTCAATGAAAGTGCTTTTCCACAGTCTCTGCTTAGGGCTACATGAAGCGGAAACAAATCATAGAGACAAAACTGAGAACTGATTTACTTTGTCAAGTTTCAAAGAGCTACTACAAACCATATTGGAATTAGAGTTCCAAATTCATCTATCTATATAGGAGAGAACAGAGTGAAACCGAAATATAAAAACTGCTACTGTAGACGAACACTTCAACCTAGAAGAACAAAATTGGGTGAGCCAAGTGGGATTTTTGTACTGATCATTACCACCAAGTGTCATCAAGATTGCGTGAAAAAATATTTGCTGGTATTTCAGAAACTCATTATTTCTTAGAAGATTGGCAACCCCACTCAATGAAAGTGCTTTTCCACAGTCTGTTCCTAGGGGTACTTGAAGAGGAAACAAACCTAGAGACAAAACTGAGAACTACTTTATTTTGTCAAGTTTCAAAGAGCTACTACAAATCATGTTGGATTTAGAGTTCCAGATTCATCTATCTATATAGCAGAGAACAGAGTGAAACCTAAAAATAAAAACTGCTACTGTAGACGAACGCTTCAACCTAGAAGAACAAAATTTGGTGAGCCAAGTGGTGTTTGTGAACCGATCTTCACCACCAAGTATCATCAACATTGGGTGACAAAATCTTTGCTGGTATTTCGGAAACTCATAATTTCTTGCAAGCTTGGCAACCCCTTTCATTGAAAGTGCTTTTCCACAGTCTCTGCTTAAGGCTACATGAAGCGGAAACAAATCATAGAGACAAAACTGAGAACTCCTTTACTTTTTCAAGTTTCAAAGAGCTACTACAAACCATATTGGATTTAGAGTTCCAAATTCATCTATCTATATACGAGAGAACAGAGTGAAAACTAAATTTAAAAACTGCTACTGTAGACGAACGCTTCAACCTAGAAGAACAAAATTTGGTGAGCCAAGTGGGATTTTTGTACTGATCATTACCACCAAGTGTCATCAAGATTGCGTTAAAAAATATTTGCTGGTATTTCAGAAACTCATTATTTCTTAGAAGCTTGGCAACCCCACTGAATGAAAGTGCTTTTCCACAGTCTGTTCCTAGGGGTACTTGAAGAGGAAACAAACCATAGAGACATAACTGAGAACTCCTTTATTTTGTCAAGTTTCAAAGAGCTACTACAAACCATGTTGGATTTAGAGTTCCAAATTCATCTATCTATATATCAGAGAACAGAGTGAAACCTAAAAATAAAAACTGCTACTGTAAACGAACGCTTCAACCTAGAAGAACAAAATTTGGTGAGCCATGTGGGATTTCTTTACTTGTCATTACCACCACGTATCATCAAGATTGGGTGAAAAAATATTTGCTGGTATTTAGGAAACTCGTAATTTCTTGGAAGCTTGGCAACACGTCTCAATGAAAGTGCTTTTCCACAGTCTCTGCTTAGGCTACTTGAAGCGGAAACAAATCATAGATACAAAACTGAGAACTCCTTTATTTTGTCAAGTTTCAAAGAGGTACTAATAACCATGTTGGATTTAGAGTTCCAAATTCATCTATCTATATAGGAGAGAACAGAGTGAAACCTAAAAATAAAAACTGCCACTGAAAACGAATGCATCAACCTAGAAGAACAACATTTGGTGAGCCAAGTGGGAATTGTGTACTGATCATTACCACCAAGTGTCATCAAGATGGCGTGAAGAAATATTTGCTGGTATTTCGGACACTCGTTATTTCTTAGAAGCTTGGTAACCCCACTCAATGAAAGTGCTTTTCCACAGTCTTTTCCTAGGGGTACTTAAAGAGGAAACAAACCATAGAGACAAAACTGAGAACTCCTTTATTTGTCAAGTTTCAAAGAGCTACTACAAACCATGTTGGGTTTAGAGTTCCAAATTCATCTATCTATATAGCAGAGAACAGAGTGAAACCTAAATATAAAAACTGCTACTGTAGACGAACGCTTCAACCTCGAAGAACAAAATTTGGTGAGCCTACTGGGATTTGTGTACCGATCATTACCACCACGTATCATCAACATTGGGTGAAAAAATATTTGCTGGTATTTCGGAAACTCGTAATTTCTTGCAAGCTTGGCAACCCCTTTCAATGAAAGTGCTTTTCCACAGTCTCTGCTTAGGGCTACATGAAGCGGAAACAAATCATAGAGACAAAAAAGATAACTCCATTACTTTGTCAAGTATCAAAGAGCTACTACAAACCATATTGGATTTAGAGTTCCAAATTCATCTATCTATATAGGAGAGAACAGAGTGAAACCTAAAAATAAAAACTGCTACTGTAAACGAACGCTTCAACCTAGAAGAACAAAATTTGGTGAGCCAAGTATGATTTGTGGACTTGTCATTACCACCACGTATCATCAAGATTGGGTTACAAAATATTTGCTGGTATTTTGGAAACTCGTAATTTCTTGCAAGCATGCTAACCCCTTTCAATGAAAGTGCTTTTCCACAGTCTCTGCTTAGGGCTACATGAAGCGGAAACAAATCATGGAGACAAAACTGAGAACTCCTTTACTTTGTCAAGTTTCAAAGAGCTACTACACAGCATATTGGATTTAGAGTTCCAAATTCATCTATCTATATAGGAGAGAACAGAGTGAAACCTAAATATAAAAACTGCTACTGTAGACGAACGCTTCAACCTAGAAGAACAAAATTTGGTGAGCCAAGTGGGATTTTTGTACTGATCATTACCACCAAGTGTCATCAAGATTGCGTTAAAAAATATTTGCTGGTATTTCAGAAACTCATTATTTCTTAGAAGCTTGGCAACCCCACTGAATGAAAGTGCTTTTCCACAGTCTGTTCCTAGGGGTACTTGAAGAGGAAACAAACCATAGAGACATAACTGAGAACTCCTTTATTTTGTCAAGTTTCAAAGAGCTACTACAAACCATGTTGGATTTAGAGTTCCAAATTCATCTATCTATATATCAGAGAACAGAGTGAAACCTAAAAATAAAAACTGCTACTGTAAACGAACGCTTCAACCTAGAAGAACAAAATTTGGTGAGCCATGTGGGATTTCTTTACTTGTCATTACCACCACGTATCATCAAGATTGGGTGAAAAAATATTTGCTGGTATTTAGGAAACTCGTAATTTCTTGGAAGCTTGGCAACACGTCTCAATGAAAGTGCTTTTCCACAGTCTCTGCTTAGGCTACTTGAAGCGGAAACAAATCATAGATACAAAACTGAGAACTCCTTTATTTTGTCAAGTTTCAAAGAGGTACTAATAACCATGTTGGATTTAGAGTTCCAAATTCATCTATCTATATAGGAGAGAACAGAGTGAAACCTAAAAATAAAAACTGCCACTGAAAACGAATGCATCAACCTAGAAGAACAACATTTGGTGAGCCAAGTGGGAATTGTGTACTGATCATTACCACCAAGTGTCATCAAGATGGCGTGAAGAAATATTTGCTGGTATTTCGGACACTCGTTATTTCTTAGAAGCTTGGTAACCCCACTCAATGAAAGTGCTTTTCCACAGTCTTTTCCTAGGGGTACTTAAAGAGGAAACAAACCATAGAGACAAAACTGAGAACTCCTTTATTTGTCAAGTTTCAAAGAGCTACTACAAACCATGTTGGGTTTAGAGTTCCAAATTCATCTATCTATATAGCAGAGAACAGAGTGAAACCTAAATATAAAAACTGCTACTGTAGACGAACGCTTCAACCTCGAAGAACAAAATTTGGTGAGCCTACTGGGATTTGTGTACCGATCATTACCACCACGTATCATCAACATTGGGTGAAAAAATATTTGCTGGTATTTCGGAAACTCGTAATTTCTTGCAAGCTTGGCAACCCCTTTCAATGAAAGTGCTTTTCCACAGTCTCTGCTTAGGGCTACATGAAGCGGAAACAAATCATAGAGACAAAAAAGATAACTCCATTACTTTGTCAAGTATCAAAGAGCTACTACAAACCATATTGGATTTAGAGTTCCAAATTCATCTATCTATATAGGAGAGAACAGAGTGAAACCTAAAAATAAAAACTGCTACTGTAAACGAACGCTTCAACCTAGAAGAACAAAATTTGGTGAGCCAAGTATGATTTGTGGACTTGTCATTACCACCACGTATCATCAAGATTGGGTTACAAAATATTTGCTGGTATTTTGGAAACTCGTAATTTCTTGCAAGCATGCTAACCCCTTTCAATGAAAGTGCTTTTCCACAGTCTCTGCTTAGGGCTACATGAAGCGGAAACAAATCATGGAGACAAAACTGAGAACTCCTTTACTTTGTCAAGTTTCAAAGAGCTACTACACAGCATATTGGATTTAGAGTTCCAAATTCATCTATCTATATAGGAGAGAACAGAGTGAAACCTAAATATAAAAACTGCTACTGTAGACGAACGCTTCAACCTAGAAGAACAAAATTTGGTGAGCCAAGTGGGATTTTTGTACTGATCATAACCACCAAGTGTCATCAAGATTGCGTGAAAAAATATTTGCTGGTATTTCGGAAACTCGTTATTTCTTAGAAGCTGGCAACCCCTCTCAATGAAAGTGCTTTTCCACAGTCTCTGCTTAGGGGTACTTGAAGAGGAAACAAATCATAGAGACAAAACTGAGAACTCCTTTACTTTGTCAAGTTTCAAAGAGCTACTACAAACCATGTTGGATTTACAGTTCCAAATATATCTATCTATATAGGAAAGAACAGAGTGAAACCTAAAAATAAAAACTGCTACTGAAAACGAACGCATCAACCTGGAAGAATAAAATTTGGTGAGCCAAGTGGGATTTCTGTAGTGATCATTACCACCAAGTGTCATCAAGATGGCGTGAAAAATATTTGCTGGTATTTCGGAAACTCGTTATTTCTTAGAAGCTTGGCAACCCCACTCAATGAAAGTGCTTTTCCACAGTCTGTTCCTAGGGGTACTTGAAGAGGAAACAAACCATAGAGACAAAACTGAGAACTCCTTTATTTTGTCAAGTTTCAAAGAGCTACTACAAACCATGTTGGATTTAGAGTTCCAAATTCATCTATCTATATAGCAGAGAACAGAGTGAAACCTAAAAATAAAAACTGCTACTGTAAACCAACGCTTCAACCTAGAAGAACAAAATTTGGTGAGCCATGTGGGAATTCTTTACTTATCATTACCACCACGTATCATCAAGATTGGGTGAAAAAATATTTGCTGGTATTTCGGAAACCCGTAATTTCTTGGAAGCTTGGCAACACGTCTCAATGAAAGTGCTTTTCCACAGTCTCTGCTTAGGCTACTTGAAGCGGAAACAAATCATAGATACAAAACTGAGAACTCCTTTATTTTGTCAAGTTTCAAAGAGGTACTAATAACCATGTTGGATTTAGAGTTCCAAATTCATCTATCTATATAGGAGAGAACAGAGTGAAACCTAAAAATAGAAACTGCCACTGAAAACGAACGCATCAACCTAGAAGAACAACATTTGGTGAGCCAAGTGGGAATTGTGTACTGATCATTACCACCAAGTGTCATCAAGATGGCATGAAAAAATATTTACTGGTATTTCGGAAACTCGTTATTTCTTAGAAGCTTGGTAACCCCACTCAATGAAAGTGCTTTTCCACACTCTTTTCCTAGGGGTACTTGAAGAGAAAACAAACCATAGAGACAAAACTGAGAACTCCTTTATTTTGTCAAGTTTCAAAGAGCTACTACAAACCATGTTGGGTTTATATTTCCAAATACATCTATCTATGTAGCAGAGAACAGAGTGAAACCTAAATATAAAAACTGCTACTGTAGACGAACGCTTCAACCTCGAAGAAAAAATTTGGTGAGCCTAGTGGGATTTGTGTTCCGATCATTACCACCACTTATCATCAACATTGTGTGACAAAATATTTGCTGGTATTTCGGAAACTCGTAATTTCTTGCAAGCTTGGCAACCCCACTCAATGAAAGTGCTTTTCCACAGTCTCTGCTTAGGGCTACATGAAGCGGAAACAAATCATAGAGACAAAACTGAGAACTCCTTTATTTTGTCAAGTTTCAAAGAGCTACTACAAACCATATTGGAATTAGAGTTCCAAATTCATCTATCTATATAGGAGAGAACAGAGGGAAACCTAAATATAAAAACTGCTACTGTAGACGAACGCTTCAACCTAGAAGAACAAAATTTGGTTAGCAATGTGGGATTTGTGTACCGATCATTACCAACACGTATCATCAACATTGGGTGACAAAATATTTGCTGGTATTTCAGAAACTCGTAATTTGTTGCAAGCTTTGCTACCCCTTTCAATGAAAGTTCTTTTCCACAGTCTCTGCTTAGGGCTACATGAAGCGGAAACAAATCATAGAGACAAACTGAGAACTCCTTTATTTTGTCAAGTTTCAAAGAGCTACTACAAACCATATTGGATTTTGAGTTCCAAATTCATCTATCTATATAGGAGAGAACAGAGTGAAACCTAAATATAGAAACTGCTACTGTAGACGAACGCTTCTACCTAGAAGAACAAAATTTGGTGAGCCAAGTGGGATTTTTGTACTGATCATTTCCACCACGTATCATCAAGATTGCGTGAAAAAATATTTGCTGGTATTTCAGAAACTTCACATCAAGTTTGAGTGAAAAAATATTTGCTGGTATTTCATAAACTCGTTATTTCTTAGAAGCTTGGCAACCCCTCTCAATGAAAGTGCTTTTCCACAGTCTGTGCCAGGGCTACTTGAGGAGGAAACAAACCATAGAGACAAAATGAGAACTCCTTTATTTTGTCAATTTTCAAAGAGATACTACTAACCATGTTGGATTTAGAGTTCCAAATTCATCTATCTATATAGGAGAGAACACAGTGAAACCTAAAAATAAAAACTGCTACTGAAAACGAATACATCAACCTAGAAGAACAAAATTGGGTGAGCCAAGTGGGATTTGTGGACGGATCATCACCACCAAGTATCATCAAGATTGGGAGAAAAAATATTTGCTGGTATTTCGGAAACTCGTAATTTCATGGAAGCTTAGCAACCCCTCTCAATGAAAGTGCTTTTTTACAGTCTCTGCTTAGGGCTACTTGAAGCGGAAACAAATCATAGAGACAAAACTGAGAACTCCTTTATTTTGTCAAGTTTCAAAGAGCTACTACAAACCATATTGGATTTAGAGTTCCAAATTCATCTATCTATATAGGAGAGAACAGACTGAAACCTAAATATAAAACTGCTACTGTAGATGAACGCTTCAACCTAGAAGAACAAAATTTGGTGAGCCAAGTGGGATTTGTGTACGATCTTCACCACCATGTATCATCAAGATTGGGTGAAAAAATATTTGCTGGTAATTCGGAAACTCGTTATTTATTAGAAGCTTGGCAACCCCTCTCAATGAAGTGCTATTCCACAGTCTCTGCTTAGGGCTACTTGAAGCGGAAACAAATTATAGAGAAAAACCTGAGAACTCCTTTATTTTGTCAAGTTTCAAAGAGCTACTACAAACCATGTTGGATTTATAGTTCCAAATTCATCTATCTATTTAGGAGAGAACAGAGTGAAACCTAAAAATAAAAACTGTTTCTGTAGACGAACGCCTCAACCTAGAAGAACAAAATTTGGTGAGCCAAGTGGGATTTGTGTACTGATCATCACCACCAAGTATCATCAAGATTGGATGAAAGAATATTTGCTGGTATTTCGGAAACTCCTTATTTCTTAGAAGCTTTGCAACCCCTCTCAATGTAAGTGCTTTTACACAGTCTGTGCCTAGGGCTACGTGAGGAGGAAACAAACCATAGAGACAAAACTGAGAACTCTTTTATTTTGTCAAGTTTCAAACAGCTACTACAAACCATGTTGGATTTAGAGTTCCAAATTCATCTATCTGTATAGCAGAGAACAGAGTAAAACCTAAATATAAAAACTGCTACTGTAGATTAACGCTTCAAACTAGAAGAACAAAATTTTTTGAACCAAGTGATATTTGTGTACCGATAATTACCCCCAAGTATCATCAAGATTGAGTGAAAAAATATTTGCTGGTATTTTGGGAAATTGTAATTTCTTGGAAGCTTGGCAACCCCTCTCAATGAAAGTGCTTTTCCACAGTCTCTCCTTAAAGCTACTTGAAGTGGAAAGAAATCATACAGACAAAACTGAGAACTCCTTTATTTTGTCAAGTTTCAAAGAGGTACTAATAACCATGTTGGATTTAGAGTTCCAAATTCATCTATCTATATAGGAGAGAACAGAGTGAAACCTAAAAATAAAAACTGCCAATGAAAACGAATGCATCAACCTAGAAGAACAACATTTGGTGAGCCAAGTGGGAATTGTGTACTGATCATTACCACCAAGTGTCATCAAGATGGCGTGAAGAAATATTTGCTGGTATTTCGGACACTCGTTATTTCTTAGAAGCTTGGTAACCCCACTCAATGAAAGTGCTTTTCCACAGTCTTTTCCTAGGGGTACTTAAAGAGGAAACAAACCATAGAGACAAAACTGAGAACTCCTTTATTTGTCAAGTTTCAAAGAGCTACTACAAACCATGTTGGGTTTAGAGTTCCAAATTCATCTATCTATATAGCAGAGAACAGAGTGAAACCTAAATATAAAAACTGCTACTGTAGACGAACGCTTCAACCTCGAAGAACAAAATTTGGTGAGCCTACTGGGATTTGTGTACCGATCATTACCACCACGTATCATCAACATTGGGTGAAAAAATATTTGCTGGTATTTCGGAAACTCGTAATTTCTTGCAAGCTTGGCAACCCCTTTCAATGAAAGTGCTTTTCCACAGTCTCTGCTTAGGGCTACATGAAGCGGAAACAAATCATAGAGACAAAAAAGATAACTCCATTACTTTGTCAAGTATCAAAGAGCTACTACAAACCATATTGGATTTAGAGTTCCAAATTCATCTATCTATATAGGAGAGAACAGAGTGAAACCTAAAAATAAAAACTGCTACTGTAAACGAACGCTTCAACCTAGAAGAACAAAATTTGGTGAGCCAAGTATGATTTGTGGACTTGTCATTACCACCACGTATCATCAAGATTGGGTTACAAAATATTTGCTGGTATTTCGGAAACTCGTAATTTCTTGCAAGCATGCTAACCCCTTTCAATGAAAGTGCTTTTCCACAGTCTCTGCTTAGGGCTACATGAAGCGGAAACAAATCATGGAGACAAAACTGAGAACTCCTTTACTTTGTCAAGTTTCAAAGAGCTACTACACAGCATATTGGATTTAGAGTTCCAAATTCATCTATCTATATAGGAGAGAACAGAGTGAAACCTAAATATAAAAACTGCTACTGTAGACGAACGCTTCAACCTAGAAGAACAAAATTTGGTGAGCCAAGTGGGATTTTTGTACTGATCATAACCACCAAGTGTCATCAAGATTGCGTGAAAAAATATTTGCTGGTATTTCGGAAACTCGTTATTTCTTAGAAGCTGGCAACCCCTCTCAATGAAAGTGCTTTTCCACAGTCTCTGCTTAGGGGTACTTGAAGAGGAAACAAATCATAGAGACAAAACTGAGAACTCCTTTACTTTGTCAAGTTTCAAAGAGCTACTACAAACCATGTTGGATTTACAGTTCCAAATATATCTATCTATATAGGAAAGAACAGAGTGAAACCTAAAAATAAAAACTGCTACTGAAAACGAACGCATCAACCTGGAAGAATAAAATTTGGTGAGCCAAGTGGGATTTCTGTAGTGATCATTACCACCAAGTGTCATCAAGATGGCGTGAAAAATATTTGCTGGTATTTCGGAAACTCGTTATTTCTTAGAAGCTTGGCAACCCCACTCAATGAAAGTGCTTCTCCACAGTCTGTTCCTAGGGGTACTTGAAGAGGAAACAAACCATAGAGACAAAACTGAGAACTCCTTTATTTTGTCAAGTTTCAAAGAGCTACTACAAACCATGTTGGATTTAGAGTTCCAAATTCATCTATCTATATAGCAGAGAACAGAGTGAAACCTAAAAATAAAAACTGCTACTGTAAACCAACGCTTCAACCTAGAAGAACAAAATTTGGTGAGCCATGTGGGAATTCTTTACTTATCATTACCACCACGTATCATCAAGATTGGGTGAAAAAATATTTGCTGGTATTTCGGAAACCCGTAATTTCTTGGAAGCTTGGCAACACGTCTCAATGAAAGTGCTTTTCCACAGTCTCTGCTTAGGCTACTTGAAGCGGAAACAAATCATAGATACAAAACTGAGAACTCCTTTATTTTGTCAAGTTTCAAAGAGGTACTAATAACCATGTTGGATTTAGAGTTCCAAATTCATCTATCTATATAGGAGAGAACAGAGTGAAACCTAAAAATAGAAACTGCCACTGAAAACGAACGCATCAACCTAGAAGAACAACATTTGGTGAGCCAAGTGGGAATTGTGTACTGATCATTACCACCAAGTGTCATCAAGATGGCATGAAAAAATATTTACTGGTATTTCGGAAACTCGTTATTTCTTAGAAGCTTGGTAACCCCACTCAATGAAAGTGCTTTTCCACACTCTTTTCCTAGGGGTACTTGAAGAGAAAACAAACCATAGAGACAAAACTGAGAACTCCTTTATTTTGTCAAGTTTCAAAGAGCTACTACAAACCATGTTGGGTTTATATTTCCAAATACATCTATCTATGTAGCAGAGAACAGAGTGAAACCTAAATATAAAAACTGCTACTGTAGACGAACGCTTCAACCTCGAAGAACAAAATTTGGTGAGCCTAGTGGGATTTGTGTTCCGATCATTACCACCACTTATCATCAACATTGTGTGACAAAATATTTGCTGGTATTTCGGAAACTCGTAATTTCTTGCAAGCTTGGCAACCCCACTCAATGAAAGTGCTTTTCCACAGTCTCTGCTTAGGGCTACATGAAGCGGAAACAAATCATAGAGACAAAACTGAGAACTCCTTTATTTTGTCAAGTTTCAAAGAGCTACTACAAACCATATTGGAATTAGAGTTCCAAATTCATCTATCTATATAGGAGAGAACAGAGTGAAACCGAAATATAAAAACTGCTACTGTAGACGAACGCTTCAACCTAGAAGAACAAAATTTGGTTAGCAATGTGGGATTTGTGTACCGATCATTACCACCACGTATCATCAACATTGGGTGACAAAATATTTGCTGGTATTTCAGAAACTCGTAATTTGTTGCAAGCTTTGCTACCCCTTTCAATGAAAGTTCTTTTCCACAGTCTCTGCTTAGGGCTACATGAAGCGGAAACAAATCATAGAGACAAAACTGAGAACTCCTTTATTTTGTCAAGTTTCAAAGAGCTACTACAAACCATATTGGATTTTGAGTTCCAAATTCATCTATCTATATAGGAGAGAACAGAGTGAAACCTAAATATAGAAACTGCTACTGTAGACGAACGCTTCTACCTAGAAGAACAAAATTTGGTGAGCCAAGTGGGATTTTTGTACTGATCATTTCCACCACGTATCATCAAGATTGCGTGAAAAAATATTTGCTGGTATTTCAGAAACTTCACATCAAGTTTGAGTGAAAAAATATTTGCTGGTATTTCATAAACTCGTTATTTCTTAGAAGCTTGGCAACCCCTCTCAATGAAAGTGCTTTTCCACAGTCTGTGCCAGGGCTACTTGAGGAGGAAACAAACCATAGAGACAAAATGAGAACTCCTTTATTTTGTCAATTTTCAAAGAGATACTACTAACCATGTTGGATTTAGAGTTCCAAATTCATCTATCTATATAGGAGAGAACACAGTGAAACCTAAAAATAAAACTGCTACTGAAAACGAATACATCAACCTAGAAGAACAAAATTGGGTGAGCCAAGTGGGATTTGTGGACGGATCATCACCACCAAGTATCATCAAGATTGGGAGAAAAAATATTTGCTGGTATTTCGGAAACTCGTAATTTCATGGAAGCTTAGCAACCCCTCTCAATGAAAGTGCTTTTTTACAGTCTCTGCTTAGGGCTACTTGAAGCGGAAACAAATCATAGAGACAAAACTGAGAACTCCTTTATTTTGTCAAGTTTCAAAGAGCTACTACAAACCATATTGGATTTAGAGTTCCAAATTCATCTATCTATATAGGAGAGAACAGACTGAAACCTAAATATAAAACTGCTACTGTAGATGAACGCTTCAACCTAGAAGAACAAAATTTGGTGACCCAAGTGGGATTTGTGTACGATCTTCACCACCATGTATCATCAAGATTGGGTGAAAAAATATTTGCTGGTAATTCGGAAACTCGTTATTTATTAGAAGCTTGGCAACCCCTCTCAATGAAGTGCTATTCCACAGTCTCTGCTTAGGGCTACTTGAAGCGGAAACAAATTATAGAGAAAAACCTGAGAACTCCTTTATTTTGTCAAGTTTCAAAGAGCTACTACAAACCATGTTGGATTTATAGTTCCAAATTCATCTATCTATTTAGGAGAGAACAGAGTGAAACCTAAAAATAAAAACTGTTTCTGTAGACGAACGCCTCAACCTAGAAGAACAAAATTTGGTGAGCCAAGTGGGATTTGTGTACTGATCATCACCACCAAGTATCATCAAGATTGGATGAAAGAATATTTGCTGGTATTTCGGAAACTCCTTATTTCTTAGAAGCTTTGCAACCCCTCTCAATGTAAGTGCTTTTACACAGTCTGTGCCTAGGGCTACGTGAGGAGGAAACAAACCATAGAGACAAAACTGAGAACTCTTTTATTTTGTCAAGTTTCAAACAGCTACTACAAACCATGTTGGATTTAGAGTTCCAAATTCATCTATCTGTATAGCAGAGAACAGAGTAAAACCTAAATATAAAAACTGCTACTGTAGATTAACGCTTCAAACTAGAAGAACAAAATTTTTTGAACCAAGTGATATTTGTGTACCGATAATTACCCCCAAGTATCATCAAGATTGAGTGAAAAAATATTTGCTGGTATTTTGGAAACTCGTAATTTCTTGGAAGCTTGGCAACCCCTCTCAATGAAAGTGCTTTTCCACAGTCTCTCCTTAAAGCTACTTGAAGTGGAAAGAAATCATACAGACAAAACTGAGAACTCCTTTATTTTGTCAAGTTTCAAAGAGCTACTACAAACCATATTGGATTTAGAGTTCAAATTCATCTATTCATATAGGAGAGAACAGAGTGAAACTTAAATATAAAAACTGCTACTGTAGACGAACGCTTCAACCTAGAAAAACAAAATTTGGTGAGCCAAGTGGGATTTGTTTACCGATCATCACCAGCAAGTATCAACAAGGTTGGGTGAAAAAATATTTGCTGGTATTTCTCAAACTATTTATTTCTTAGAAGCTAGGCAACCGCTCTCAATGAAAGTGCTTTTCCACAGTCTGTGCCTAGGGCTACGTGAGGAGGAAACAAACCATAGAGACAAAACTGAGAACTCTTTTATTTTGTCAAGTTTCAAACAGCTACTACAAACCATGTTGGATTTAGAGTTCCAAATTCATCTATTTATTTAGGAGAGAACAGAGTGAAACCTAAATATAAAAACTGCTACGGTAGACGAACGCTTCAACCTAGAAGAACAAAATTTGGTCATACAAGTGGGATTTGTGTACCGATCATCACCACCAAGTATCATAAAGTTTGGGTAAAAAAAAATATTTGCTGGTATTTCGGAAACTCGTTATTTCTTAGAAGCTTGGCAACCGCTCTCAATGAAAGTGCTTTTCCACAGTCTGTGCCTAGGGCTACTTGAGGAGGAAACAAACCACATAGAGAAAACTGAGAACTCCTTTATTTTGTCAAGTTTCAAAGAGCTACTACAAACCATGTTGGATTTAGAGTTCCAAATTCATCTATCTATATAGGAGAGAACAGAGTAAAACATAAAAATAAAAACTGCTACAGTAGACGAATGCTTCAACCTAGAAGAACAATATTTGATGAGCGAAGTGGGATTTGTGTACTTGTCCTTACCACCAAGTATCATCAAGTTTGAGTGAAAAAATATTTGCTGGTATTTCATAAACTCGTTATTTCTTAGAAGCTTGGCAACCCGCTCAATGAAAGTGCTTTTCCACAGTCTGTGCCAGGGCTACTTGAAGAGGAAACAAACCATAGAGACAAAATGAGAACTCCTTTATTTTGTCAATTTTCAAAGAGATACTACAAACCATGTTGGATTTAGAGTTCCAAATTCATCTATCTATATAGGAGAGAACAGAGTGAAACCTAAAAATAAAAACTGCTACTGAAAACGAATACATCAACCTAGAAGAACAAAATTGGGTGAGCCAAGTGGGATTTGTGGACGGATCATCACCACCAAGTATCATCAAGATTGGGTGAAAAAATATTTGCTGGTATTTCGGAAACTCGTAATTTCTTGGAAGCTTGGCAACCCCTCTCAATGAAAGTGCTTTTTTACAGTCTCTGCTTAGGGCTACTTGAAGCGGAAACAAATCATAGAGACAAAACGGAGAACTCCTTTATTTTGTCAAGTTTCAAAGAGCTACTACAAACCATATTGGATTTAGAGTTCCAAATTCATCTATCTATATAGGAGAGAACAGAGTGAAACCTAAATATAAAAATTGCTAGTGTAGACGAACGCTTCAACCTAGAAGAACAAAATTTGGTGAGCCAAGTGGGATTTGTGTATGATCTTCACCACCAAGTATCATCAAGATTGGGTGAAAAAATATTTGCTGGTAATTCGGAAACTCGTTATTTCTTAGAAGCTTGGCAACCCCTCTCAATGAAAGTGCTATTCCACAGTCTCTGCTTAGGGCTACTTGAAGCGGAAACAAATTATAGAAACAAAACTGAGAACTCCTTTATTTTGTCAAGTTTCAAAGAGCTACTACAAACCATGTTGGATTTAGAGTTCCAAATTCATCTATCTATTTAGGAGAGAACAGAGTGAAACCTAAAAATAAAAACTGCTACTGTAGACGAACGCTTCAACCTAGAAGAACAAAATTTGGTGAGCCACGTGGGATTTGTGTACTGATCATCACCACCAAGTATCATCAAGATTGGATGAAAGAATATTTGCTGGTATTTCGGAAACTCCTTATTTCTTAGAAGCTTTGCAACCCCTCTCAATGTAAGTGCTTTTACACAGTCTGTGCCTAGGGCTACTTGAAGAGGAAAGAAACCATAGAGAGAAACTGAGAACTCCTTTATTTTTCAAGTTTCAAAGAGCTACCACAAACCATGTTGGATTTAGAGTTCCAAATTCATCTATCTATATAGGAGAGAACAGAGTTAAACCTAAATATAAAAATTGCTACTGTAGACGAACGCTTCAAACTAGAAGAACACAATTTGGTGAGCCAAGTGGGATTTGTGTACTGATCATCACCACCAAGTATCATGAAGATTGGATGAAAGAATATTTGCTGGTATTTCGGAAACTAGTTATTTCTTAGAAGCTTGGCAACCCCTCTCAATGAAAGTGCTTTTCCACAATCTGTCCTTAGGGCCACTTGAAGAGGAAACAAACCATAGAGACAAAACTGAGAACTCCTTTATTTTGTCAAGTTTCAAAGAGCTACTACAAATCATATTGGATTTAGAGTTCAAATTCATCTATCTATATAGGAGAGAACAGAGTGAAACCTAAATATAAAAACTGCTACTGTAGATGAACGCTTCAACCTAGAAGAACAAAATTTGGTGAGCCAAGTGGGATTTGTTTACTGATCATCACCAGCAAGTATCATCAAGACTGAGTGAAAAAATATTTGCTGGTATTTCGGAAACTCGTAATTTCTTGGAAGCTTGGCAACCCCTCTCAATGAAAGTGCTTTTTTACAGTCTCTGCTTAGGGCTACTTGAAGCAGAAACAAATCATAGAGACAAAACTGAGAACTCCTTTATTTTGTCAAGTTTCAAAGAGCTACTACAAACGATATTGGATTTAGAGTTCCAAATTCATATGTCTAAATATTGGAGAACAGAGTGAAACCTAAAAATAAAAACTGCTACTGTAAACGAACGCTTCAACTTAGAAGAACAAAATTTGGTGAGCCAAGTGGGATTTGTGCACTTGTCATTACCACCAAGTATCATCAAGTTTGAGTGAAAAAATATTTGCTGGTATTTCATAAACTCGTTATTTCTTAGAAGCTTGGCAACCCGTCTCAATGAAAGTGCTTTTTCACAGTCTGTGCCAGGGCTACTTGAAGAGGAAACAAACCATATAGACAAAATGAGAACTCCTTTATTTTGTCAAGTTTCAAAGAGCTACTACAAACCATATTGTATTTAGAGTTCCAAATTCATCTATCTATATAGGAGAGAACAGAGTGAAACCTAATATAAAAATTGCTACTGTAGACGAATGCTTCAACCTAGAAGAACAAAATTTGGTGAGCCAAGAGGGATTTGTGTACGATCTTCACCACCAAGTATCATCAAGATTGGGTGAAAAAATATTTGCTGGTAATTCGGAAACTCGTTATTTCTTAGAAGCTTATCAACCCCTCTCAATGAAGTGCTATTCCACAGTCTCTGCTTAGGGCTACTTGAAGCGGAAACAAATTATAGAGAAAAAACTGAGAACTCCTTTATTTTGTCAAGTTTCAAAGAGCTACTACAAACCATGTTGGATTTAGAGTTCCAAATTCATCTATCTATTTAGGAGAGAACAGAGTGAAACCTAAAAATAAAAACTGCTACTGTAGACGAACGCCTCAACCTAGAAGAACAAAATTTGGTGAGCCACGTGGGATTTGTGTACTGATCATCACCACCAAGTATCATCAAGATTGGATGAAAGAATATTTGCTGGTATTGAGGAAACTCCTTATTTCTTAGAAGCTTTGCAACCCCTCTCAATGTAAGTGCTTTTCCACAGTCTGTGCCTAGGGCTACTTGAAGAGGAAAGAAACCATAGAGACAAAACTGAGAACTCCTTTATTTTGTCAAGTTTCAAAGAGCTACTACAAACCAGGTAGGATTTAGAGTTCCAAATTCATCTATCTGTATAGCAGAGAACAGAGTAAAACCTAAATATAAAAATTGCTACTGTAGTATAACGCTTCAAACTAGAAGAAGAAAATTTTTTGAACCAAGTGATATTTGTGTACCGATAATTACCCCCAAGTATCATCAAGATTGAGTGAAAAAATATTTGCTGGTATTTTGGAAACTCGTAATTTCTTGGAAGCTTGGCAACCCCTCTCAATGAAAGTGCTTTTCCACAGTCTCTCCTTAAAGCTACTTGAAGTGGAAAGAAATCATAAAGACAAAACTGAGAACTCCTTTATTTTGTCAAGTTTCAAAGAGCTACTACAAACCATATTGGATTTAGAGTTCAAATTCATCTATTCATATAGGAGAGAACAGAGCGAAACTTAAATATAAAAACTGCTACTGTAGACGAACGCTTCAACCTAGAAGAACAAAATTTGGTGAGCCAAGTGGGATTTGTTTACCGATCATCACCAGCAAGTATCAACAAGGTTGGGTGAAAAAATATTTGCTGGTATTTCTCAAACTATTTATTTCTTAGAAGCTAGGCAACCGCTCTCAATGAAAGTGCTTTTCCACAGTCTGTGCCTAGGGCTACGTGAGGAGGAAACAAACCATAGAGACAAAACTGAGAAATCTTTTATTTTGTCAAGTTTCAAACAGCTACTACAAACCATGTTGGATTTAGAGTTCCAAATTCATCTATCTATTTAGGAGAGAACAGAGTGAAACCTAAATATAAAAACTGCTACGGTAGACGAACGCTTCAACCTAGAAGAACAAAATTTGGTCAAACAAGTGGGATTTGTGTACCGATCATCACCACCAAGTATCATAAAGTTTGGGTAAAAAAAAATATTTGCTGGTATTTCGGAAACTCGTTATTTCTTAGAAGCTTGGCAACCGCTCTCAATGAAAGTGCTTTTCCACAGTCTGTGCCTAGGGCTACTTGAGGAGGAAACAAACCACAGAGAGAAAACTGAGAACTCCTTTATTTTGTCAAGTTTCAAAGAGCTACTACAAACCATGTTGGATTTAGAGTTCCAAATTCATCTATCTATATAGGAGAGAACAGAGTAAAACATAAAAATAAAAACTGCTACAGTAGACGAATGCTTCAACCTAGAAGAACAATATTTGGTGAGCCAAGTGGGATTTGTGTACTTGTCCTTACCACCAAGTATCATCAAGTTTGAGTGAAAAAATATTTGCTGGTATTTCATAAACTCGTTATTTCTTAGAAGCTTGGCAACCCGTCTCAATGAAAGTGCTTTTCCACAGTCTGTGCCAGGGCTACTTGAAGAGGAAACAAACCATAGAGACAAAATGAGAACTCCTTTATTTTGTCAATTTTCAAAGAGATACTACTAACCATGTTGGATTTAGAGTTCCAAATTCATCTATCTATATAGGAGAGAACAGAGTGAAACCTAAAAATAAAAACTGCTACTGAAAACGAATACATCAACCTAGAAGAACAAAATTGGGTGAGCCAAGTGGGATTTGTGGACGGATCATCACCACCAAGTATCATCAAGATTGGGTGAAAAAATATTTGCTGGTATTTCGGAAACTCGTAATTTCTTGGAAGCTTGGCAACCCCTCTCAATGAAAGTGCTTTTTTACAGTCTCTGCTTAGGGCTACTTGAAGCGGAAACAAATCATAGAGACAAAACGGAGAACTCCTTTATTTTGTCAAGTTTCAAAGAGCTACTACAAACCATATTGGATTTAGAGTTCCAAATTCATCTATCTATATAGGAGAGAACAGAGTGAAACCTAAATATAAAAATTGCTAGTGTAGACGAACGCTTCAACCTAGAAGAACAAAATTTGGTGAGCCAAGTGGGATTTGTGTATGATCTTCACCACCAAGTATCATCAAGATTGGGTGAAAAAATATTTGCTGGTAATTCGGAAACTCGTTATTTCTTAAAAGCTTGGCAACCCCTCTCAATGAAAGTGCTATTCCACAGTCTCTGCTTAGGGCTACTTGAAGCGGAAACAAATTATAGAAACAAAACTGAGAACTCCTTTATTTTGTCAAGTTTCAAAGAGCTACTACAAACCATGTTGGATTTAGAGTTCCAAATTCATCTATCTATTTAGGAGAGAACAGAGTGAAACCTAAAAATAAAAACTGCTACTGTAGACGAACGCTTCAACCTAGAAGAACAAAATTTGGTGAGCCACGTGGGATTTGTGTACTGATCATCACCACCAAGTATCATCAAGATTGGATGAAAGAATATTTGCTGGTATTTCGGAAACTCCTTATTTCTTAGAAGCTTTGCAACCCCTCTCAATGTAAGTGCTTTTACACAGTCTGTGCCTAGGGCTACTTGAAGAGGAAAGAAACCATAGAGAGAAACTGAGAACTCCTTTATTTTTCAAGTTTCAAAGAGCTACCACAAACCATGTTGGATTTAGAGTTCCAAATTCATCTATCTATATAGGAGAGAACAGAGTTAAACCTAAATATAAAAATTGCTACTGTAGACGAACGCTTCAAACTAGAAGAACACAATTTGGTGAGCCAAGTGGGATTTGTGTACTGATCATCACCACCAAGTATCATCAAGATTGGATGAAAGAATATTTGCTGGTATTTCGGAAACTAGTTATTTCTTAGAAGCTTGGCAACCCCTCTCAATGAAAGTGCTTTTCCACAATCTGTCCTTAGGGCCACTTGAAGAGGAAACAAACCATAGAGACAAAACTGAGAACTCCTTTATTTTGTCAAGTTTCAAAGAGCTACTACAAATCATATTGGATTTAGAGTTCAAATTCATCTATCTATATAGGAGAGAACAGAGTGAAACCTAAATATAAAACTGCTACTGTAGATGAACGCTTCAACCTAGAAGAACAAAATTTGGTGAGCCAAGTGGGATTTGTTTACCGATCATCACCAGCAAGTATCATCAAGACTGAGTGAAAAAATATTTGCTGGTATTTCGGAAACTCGTAATTTCTTGGAAGCTTGGCAACCCCTCTCAATGAAAGTGCTTTTTTACAGTCTCTGCTTAGGGCTACTTGAAGCAGAAACAAATCATAGAGACAAAACTGAGAACTCCTTTATTTTGTCAAGTTTCAAAGAGCTACTACAAACGATATTGGATTTAGAGTTCCAAATTCATATGTCTAAATATTGGAGAACAGAGTGAAACCTAAAAATAAAAACTGCTACTGTAAACGAACGCTTCAACTTAGAAGAACAAAATTTGGTGAGCCAAGTGGGATTTGTGCACTTGTCATTACCACCAAGTATCATCAAGTTTGAGTGAAAAAATATTTGCTGGTATTTCATAAACTCGTTATTTCTTAGAAGCTTGGCAACCCGTCTCAATGAAAGTGCTTTTCCACAGTCTGTGCCAGGGCTACTTGAAGAGGAAACAAACCATATAGACAAAATGAGAACTCCTTTATTTTGTCAAGTTTCAAAGAGCTACTACAAACCATATTGTATTCAGAGTTCCAAATTCATCTATCTATATAGGAGAGAACAGAGTGAAACCTAATATAAAAATTGCTACTGTAGACGAATGCTTCAACCTAGAAGAACAAAATTTGGTGAGCCAAGAGGGATTTGTGTACGATCTTCACCACGAAGTATCATCAAGATTGGGTGAAAAAATATTTGCTGGTAATTCGGAAACTCGTTATTTCTTAGAAGCTTGGCAACCCCTCTCAATGAAGTGCTATTCCACAGTCTCTGCTTAGGGCTACTTGAAGCGGAAACAAATTATAGAGAAAAAACTGAGAACTCCTTTATTTTGTCAAGTTTCAAAGAGCTACTACAAACCATGTTGGATTTAGAGTTCCAAATTCATCTATCTATTTAGGAGAGAACAGAGTGAAACCTAAAAATAAAAACTGCTACTGTAGACGAACGCCTCAACCTAGAAGAACAAAATTTGGTGAGCCACGTGGGATTTGTGTACTGATCATCACCACCAAGTATCATCAAGATTGGATGAAAGAATATTTGCTGGTATTGAGGAAACTCCTTATTTCTTAGAAGCTTTGCAACCCCTCTGAATGTAAGTGCTTTTCCACAGTCTGTGCCTAGGGCTACTTGAAGAGGAAAGAAACCATAGAGACAAAACTGAGAACTCCTTTATTTTGTCAAGTTTCAAAGAGCTACTACAAACCAGGTAGGATTTAGAGTTCCAAATTCATCTATCTGTATAGCAGAGAACAGAGTAAAACCTAAATATAAAAATTGCTACTGTAGTATAACGCTTCAAACTAGAAGAAGAAAATTTTTTGAACCAAGTGATATTTGTGTACCGATAATTACCCCCAAGTATCATCAAGATTGAGTGAAAAAATATTTGCTGGTATTTTGGAAACTCGTAATTTCTTGGAAGCTTGGCAACCCCTCTCAATGAAAGTGCTTTTCCACAGTCTCTCTCTTAAAGCTACTTGAAGTGGAAAGAAATCATACAGACAAAACTGAGAACTCCTTTATTTTGTCAAGTTTCAAAGAGCTACTACAAACCATATTGGATTTAGAGTTCAAATTCATCTATTCATATAGGAGAGAACAGAGCGAAACTTAAATATAAAAACTGCTACTGTAGACGAACGCTTCAACCTAGAAGAACAAAATTTGGTGAGCCAAGTGGGATTTGTTTACCGATCATCACCAGCAAGTATCAACAAGGTTGGGTGAAAAAATATTTGCTGGTATTTCTCAGACTATTTATTTCTTAGAAGCTAGGCAACCGCTCTCAATGAAAGTGCTTTTCCACAGTCTGTGCCTAGGGCTACGTGAGGAGGAAACAAACCATAGAGACAAAACTGAGAACTCTTTTATTTTGTCAAGTTTCAAACAGCTACTACAAACCATGTTGGATTTAGAGTTCCAAATTCATCTATCTATTTAGGAGAGAACAGAGTGAAACCTAAATATAAAAACTGCTACGGTAGACGAACGCTTCAACCTAGAAGAACAAAATTTGGTCAAACAAGTGGGATTTGTGTACCGATCATCACCACCAAGTATCATAAAGTTTGGGTAAAAAAAAATATTTGCTGGTATTTCGGAAACTCGTTATTTCTTAGAAGCTTGGCAACCGCTCTCAATGAAAGTGCTTTTCCACAGTCTGTGCCTAGGGCTACTTGAGGAGGAAACAAACCACAGAGAGAAAACTGAGAACTCCTTTATTTTGTCAAGTTTCAAAGAGCTACTACAAACCATGTTGGATTTAGAGTTCCAAATTCATCTATCTATATAGGAGAGAACAGAGTAAAACATAAAAATAAAAACTGCTACAGTAGACGAATGCTTCAACCTAGAAGAACAATATTTGATGAGCCAAGTGGGATTTGTGTACTTGTCCTTACCACCAAGTATCATCAAGTTTGAGTGAAAAAATATTTGCTGGTATTTCATAAACTCGTTATTTCTTAGAAGCTTGGCAACCCGTCTCAATGAAAGTGCTTTTCCACAGTCTGTGCCAGGGCTACTTGAAGAGGAAACAAACCATAGAGACAAAATGAGAACTCCTTTATTTTGTCAATTTTCAAAGAGATACTACTAACCATGTTGGATTTAGAGTTCCAAATTCATCTATCTATATAGGAGAGAACAGAGTGAAACCTAAAAATAAAAACTGCTACTGAAAACGAATACATCAACCTAGAAGAACAAAATTGGGTGAGCCAAGTGGGATTTGTGGACGGATCATCACCACCAAGTATCATCAAGATTGGGTGAAAAAATATTTGCTGGTATTTCGGAAACTCGTAATTTCTTGGAAGCTTGGCAACCCCTCTCAATGAAAGTGCTTTTTTACAGTCTCTGCTTAGGGCTACTTGAAGCGGAAACAAATCATAGAACAAAACGGAGAACTCCTTTATTTTGTCAAGTTTCAAAGAGCTACTACAAACCATAATGGATTTAGAGTTCCAAATTCATCTATCTATATAGGAGAGAACAGAGTGAAACCTAAATATAAAAATTGCTAGTGTAGACGAACGCTTCAACCTAGAAGAACAAAATTTGGTGAGCCAAGTGGGATTTGTGTATGATCTTCACCACCAAGTATCATCAAGATTGGGTGAAAAAATATTTGCTGGTAATTCGGAAACTCGTTATTTCTTAAAAGCTTGGCAACCCCTCTCAATGAAAGTGCTATTCCACAGTCTCTGCTTAGGGCTACTTGAAGCGGAAACAAATTATAGAAACAAAACTGAGAACTCCTTTATTTTGTCAAGTTTCAAAGAGCTACTACAAACCATGTTGGATTTAGAGTTCCAAATTCATCTATCTATTTAGGAGAGAACAGAGTGAAACCTAAAAATAAAAACTGCTACTGTAGACGAACGCTTCAACCTAGAAGAACAAAATTTGGTGAGCCACGTGGGATTTGTGTACTGATCATCACCACCAAGTATCATCAAGATTGGATGAAAGAATATTTGCTGGTATTTCGGAAACTCCTTATTTCTTAGAAGCTTTGCAACCCCTCTCAATGTAAGTGCTTTTACACAGTCTGTGCCTAGGGCTACTTGAAGAGGAAACAAACCATAGAGACAAAACTGAGAACTCCTTTATTTTGTCAAGTTTCAAAGAGCTACTACAAATCATATTGGATTTAGAGTTCAAATTCATCTATCTATATAGGAGAGAACAGAGTTAAACCTAAATATAAAAATTGCTACTGTAGACGAACGCTTCAAACTAGAAGAACACAATTTGGTGAGCCAAGTGGGATTTGTGTACTGATCATCACCACCAAGTATCATCAAGATTGGATGAAAGAATATTTGCTGGTATTTCGGAAACTAGTTATTTCTTAGAAGCTTGGCAACCCCTCTCAATGAAAGTGCTTTTCCACAATCTGTCCTTAGGGCCACTTGAAGAGGAAACAAACCATAGAGACAAAACTGAGAACTCCTTTATTTTGTCAAGTTTCAAAGAGCTACTACAAATCATATTGGATTTAGAGTTCAAATTCATCTATCTATATAGGAGAGAACAGAGTGAAACCTAAATATAAAAACTGCTACTGTAGATGAACGCTTCAACCTAGAAGAACAAAATTTGGTGAGCCAAGTGGGATTTGTTTACCGATCATCACCAGCAAGTATCATCAAGACTGAGTGAAAAAATATTTGCTGGTATTTCAGAAACTCGTTATTTCTTAGAAGCTTGGCAACCGCTCTCAATGAAAGTGCTTTTCCACAGTCTGTGCCTAGGGCTACTTGAGGAGGAAACAAACCACAGAGAGAAAACTGAGAACTCCTTTATTTTGTCAAGTTTCAAAGAGTTACTACAAACTATGTTGGATTTAGAGTTCCAAGTTCATCTATCTATATAGGAGAGAACAGAGTAAAACATAAAAATAAAAACTGCTACAGTAGACGAATGCTTCAACCTAGAAGAACAATATTTGGTGAGCCAAGTGGGATTTGTGTACTTGTCCTTACCACCAAGTATCATCAAGTTTGAGTGAAAAAATATTTGCTGGTATTTCATAAACTCGTTATTTCTTAGAAGCTTGGCAACCCGTCTCAATGAAAGTGCTTTTCCACAGTCTGTGCCAGGGCTACTTGAAGAGGAAACAAACCATAGAGACAAAATGAGAACTCCTTTATTTTGTCAATTTTCAAAGAGATACTACTAACCATGTTGGATTTAGAGTTCCAAATTCATCTATCTATATAGGAGAGAACAGAGTGAAACCTAAAAATAAAAACTGCTACTGAAAACGAATACATCAACCTAGAAGAACAAAGTTGGGTGAGCCAAGTGGGATTTGTGGACGGATCATCACCACCAAGTATCATCAAGATTGGGTGAAAAAATATTTGCTGGTATTTCGGAAACTCGTAATTTCTTGAAAGCTTGGCAACCCCTCTCAATGAAAGTGCTTTTTTACAGTCTCTGCTTAGGGCTACTTGAAGCAGAAACAAATCATAGAGACAAAACTGAGAACTCCTTTATTTTGTCAAGTTTCAAAGAGCTACTACAAACGATATTGGATTTAGAGTTCCAAATTCATATGTCTAAATATTGGAGAACAGAGTGAAACCTAAAAATAAAAACTGCTACTGTAAACGAACGCTTCAACTTAGAAGAACAAAATTTGGTGAGCCAAGTGGGATTTGTGCACTTGTCATTACCACCAAGTATCATCAAGTTTGAGTGAAAAAATATTTGCTGGTATTTCATAAACTCGTTATTTCTTAGAAGCTTGGCAACCCGTCTCAATGAAAGTGCTTTTCCACAGTCTGTGCCAGGGCTACTTGAAGAGGAAACAAACCATAGAGACAAAATGAGAACTCCTTTATTTTGTCAAGTTTCAAAGAGCTACTACAAACCATATTGTATTTAGAGTTCCAAATTCATCTATCTATATAGGAGAGAACAGAGTGAAACCTAAATATAAAAATTGCTACTGTAGACGAACGCTTCAACCTAGAAGAACAAAATTTGGTGAGCCAAGTGGGATTTGTGTACGATCTTCACCACCAAGTATCATCAAGATTGGGTGAAAAAATATTTGCTGGTAATTCGGAAACTCGTTATTTCTTAGAAGCTTGGCAACCCCTCTCAATGAAGTGCTATTCCACAGTCTCTGCTTAGGGCTACTTGAAGCGGAAACAAATTATAGAGAAAAAACTGAGAACTCCTTTATTTTGTCAAGTTTCAAAGAGCTACTACAAACCATGTTGGATTTAGAGTTCCAAATTCATCTATCTATTTAGGAGAGAACAGAGTGAAACCTAAAAATAAAAACTGCTACTGTAGACGAACGCCTCAACCTAGAAGAACAAAATTTGGTGAGCCACGTGGGATTTGTGTACTGATCATCACCACCAAGTATCATCAAGATTGGATGAAAGAATATTTGCTGGAATTGAGGAAACTCCTTATTTCTTAGAAGCTTTGCAACCCCTCTCAATGTAAGTGCTTTTCCACAGTCTGTGCCTAGGGCTACTTGAAGAGGAAAGAAACCATAGAGACAAAACTGAGAACTCCTTTATTTTGTCAAGTTTCAAAGAGCTACTACAAACCAGGTAGGATTTAGAGTTCCAAATTCATCTATCTATATAGCAGAGAACAGAGTAAAATCTAAATATAAAAACTGCTACTGTAGATTAACGCTTCAAACTAGAAGAACAAAATTTTTTGAACCAAGTGATATTTGTGTACCGATAATTACCCCCAAGTATCATCAAGATTGAGTGAAAAAATATTTGCTGGTATTTTGGAAACTCGTAATTTCTTGGAAGCTTGGCAACCCCTCTCAATGAAAGTGCTTTTCCACAGTCTCTGCTTAGGGCTACTTGAAGTGGAAAGAAATCATACAGACAAAACTGAGAACTCCTTTATTTTGTCAAGTTTCAAAGAGCTACTACAAACCATATTGGATTTAGAGTTCAAATTCATCTATTCATATAGGAGAGAACAGAGTGAAACTTAAATATAAAAACTGCTACTGTAGATGAACGCTTCAACCTAGAAGAACAAAATTTGGTGAGCCAAGTGGGATTTGTTTACCGATCATCACCAGCAAGTATCAACAAGGTTGGGTGAAAAAATATTTGCTGGTATTTCTCAAACTATTTATTTCTTAGAAGCTAGGCAACCGCTCTCAATGAAAGTGCTTTTCCACAGTCTGTGCCTAGGGCTACGTGAGGAGGAAACAAACCATAGAGACAAAACTGAGAACTCTTTTATTTTGTCAAGTTTCAAACAGCTACTACAAACCATGTTGGATTTAGAGTTCCAAATTCATCTATCTATTTAGGAGAGAACAGAGTGAAACCTAAATATAAAAACTGCTACGGTAGACGAACGCTTCAACCTAGAAGAACAAAATTTGGTCAAACAAGTGGGATTTGTGTACCGATCATCACCACCAAGTATCATAAAGTTTGGGTGAAAAAATATTTGCTGGTATTTCGGAAACTCGTTATTTCTTAGAAGCTTGGCAACCTCTCTCAATGAAAGTGCTTTTCCACAATCTGTGCCTAGGGCTACTTGAGGAGGAAACAAACCACAGAGAGAAAACTGAGAACTCCTTTATTTTGTCAAGTTTCAAAGAGCTACTACAAACCATGTTGGATTTAGAGTTCCAAATTCATCTATCTATATAGGAGAGAACAGAGTAAAACATAAAAATAAAAACTGCTACAGTAGACGAACGCTTCAACCTAGAAGAACAAAATTTGTTGAGCCAAGTGGGATTTGTGTATGATCTTCACCACCAAGAATCATCAAGATTGGGTGAAAAAATATTTGCTGGTAATTCGGAAACTCGTTATTTCTTAGAAGCTTGGCAACCCCTCTCAATGAAAGTGGTATTCCACAGTCTCTGCTTAGGCTACTTGAAGCGGAAACAAACCATAGAGACAAAACTGAGAACTCCTTTATTTTGTCAAGTTTCAAAGAGTTACTACAAACTATGTTGGATTTAGAGTTCCAAGTTCATCTATCTATATAGGAGAGAACAGAGTAAAACATAAAAATAAAAACTGCTACAGTAGACGAATGCTTCAACCTAGAAGAACAATATTTGGTGAGCCAAGTGGGATTTGTGTACTTGTCCTTACCACCAAGTATCATCAAGTTTGAGTGAAAAAATATTTGCTGGTATTTCATAAACTCGTTATTTCTTAGAAGCTTGGCAACCCGTCTCAATGAAAGTGCTTTTCCACAGTCTGTGCCAGGGCTACTTGAAGAGGAAACAAACCATAGAGACAAAATGAGAACTCCTTTATTTTGTCAATTTTCAAAGAGATACTACTAACCATGTTGGATTTAGAGTTCCAAATTCATCTATCTATATAGGAGAGAACAGAGTGAAACCTAAAAATAAAAACTGCTACTGAAAACGAATACATCAACCTAGAAGAACAAAATTGGGTGAGCCAAGTGGGATTTGTGGATGGATCATCACCACCAAGTATCATCAAGATTGGGTGAAAAAATATTTGCTGGTATTTCGGAAACTCGTAATTTCTTGGAAGCTTGGCAACCCCTCTCAATGAAAGTGCTTTTTTACAGTCTCTGCTTAGGGCTACTTGAAGCGGAAACAAATCATAGAGACAAAACGGAGAACTCCTTTATTTTGTCAAGTTTCAAAGAGCTACTACAAACCATATTGGATTTAGAGTTCCAAATTCATCTATCTATATAGCAGAGAACAGAGTGAAACCTAAATATAAAAATTGCTACTGTAGACGAACGCTTCAACCTAGAAGAACAAAATTTGGTGAGCCAAGTGGGATTTGTGTACGATCTTCACCACCAAGTATCATCACGACTGGGTGAAAAAATATTTGCTGGTAATTCGGAAACTCGTTATTTCTTAGAAGCTTGGCAACCCCTCTCAATGAAAGTGCTATTCCACAGTCTCTGCTTAGGGCTACTTGAAGCGGAAACAAATTATAGAGACAAAACTGAGAACTCCTTTATTTTGTCAAGTTTCAAAGAGCTACTACAAATCATGTTGGATTTAGAGTTCCAAATTCATCTATCTATTTAGGAGAGAACAGAGTGAAACCTAAAAATAAAAACTGCTACTGTAGACGAACGCTTCAACCTAGAAGAACAAAATTTGGTGAGCCACGTTGGATTTGTGTACTGATCATCACCACCAAGTATCATCAAGATTGGATGAAAGAATATTTGCTGGTATTTCGGAAACTCCTTATTTCTTAGAAGCTTTGCAACCCCTCTCAATGTAAGTGCTTTTACACAGTCTGTGCCTAGGGCTACTTGAAGAGGAAAGAAACCATAGAGAGAAACTGAGAACTCCTTTATTTTTCAAGTTTCAAAGAGCTACCACAAACCATGTTGGATTTAGAGTTCCAAATTCATCTATCTATATAGGAGAGAACAGAGTTAAACCTAAATATAAAAATTGCTACTGTAGACGAACGCTTCAAACTAGAAGAACACAATTTGGTGAGCCAAGTGGGATTTGTGTACTGATCTTCACCACCAAGTATCATCAAGATTGGATGAAAGAATATTTGCTGGTATTTCGGAAACTCGTTATTTCTTAGAAGCTTGGCAACCCCTCTCAATGAAAGTGCTTTTCCACAATCTGTGCCTAGGGCCACTTGAAGAGGAAACAAACCATAGAGACAAAACTGAGAACTCCTTTATTTTGTCAAGTTTCAAAGAGCTACTACAAATCATATTGGATTTAGAGTTCAATTCATCTATCTATATAGGAGAGAACAGAGTGAAACCTAAATATAAAAACTGCTACTGTAGATGAAAGCTTCAACCTAGAAGAACAAAATTTGGTGAGCCAAGTGGGATTTCTTTACCGATCATCACCAGCAAGTATCATCAAGAATGAGTGAAAAAATATTTGCTGGTATTTCAGAAACTCGTTATTTCTTAGAAGCTTGGCAACCGCTCTCAATGAAAGTGCTTTTCCACAGTCTGTGCCTAGGGCTACTTGAGGAGGAAACAAACCACAGAGAGAAAACTGAGAACTCCTTTATTTTGTCAAGTTTCAAAGAGTTACTACAACCCATGTTGGATTTAGAGTTCCAAGTTCATCTATCTATATAGGAGAGAACAGAGTAAAACCTAAAAATAAAAACTGCTACAGTAGACGAATGCTTCAACCTAGAAGAACAATATTTGGTGAGCCAAGTGGGATTTGTGTACTTGTCCTTCCCACCAAGTATCATCAAGTTTGAGTGAAAAAATATTTGCTGGTATTTCATAAACTCGTTATTTCTTAGAAGCTTGGCAACCCGTCTCAATGAAAGTGCTTTTCCACAGTCTGTGCCAGGGCTACTTGAAGAGGAAACAAACCATAGAGACAAAATGAGAACTCCTTTATTTTGTCAATTTTCAAAGAGATACTACTAACCATTTTGGATTTAGAGTTCCAAATTCATCTATCTATATAGGAGAGAACAGAGTGAAACCTAAAAATAAAAACTGCTACTGAAAACGAATACATCAACATGGAAGAACAAAGTTGGGTGAGCCAAGTGGGATTTGTGGACGGATCATCACCACCAAGTATCATCAAGATTGGGTGAAAAAATATTTGCTGGTATTTCGGAAACTCGTAATTTCTTGGAAGCTTGGCAACCCCTCTCAATGAAAGTGCTTTTTTACAGTCTCTGCTTAGGGCTACTTGAAGCGGAAACAAATCATAGAGACAAAACGGAGAACTCCTTTATTTTGTCAAGTTTCAAAGAGCTACTACAAACCATATTGTATTTAGAGTTCCAAATTCATCTATCTATATAGGAGAGAACAGAGTGAAACCTAAATATAAAAATTGCTACTGTAGACGAACGCTTCAACCTAGAAGAACAAAATTTGGTGAGCCAAGTGGGATTTGTGTACGATCTTCACCACCAAGTATCATCAAGATTGGGTGAAAAAATATTTGCTGGTAATTCGGAAACTCGTTATTTCTTAGAAGCTTGGCAACCCCTCTCAATGAAGTGCTATTCCACAGTCTCTGCTTAGGGCTACTTGAAGCGGAAACAAATTATAGAGAAAAAACTGAGAACTCCTTTATTTTGTCACGTTTCAAAGAGCTACTACAAACCATGTTGGATTTAGAGTTCCAAATTCATCTATCTATTTAGGAGAGAACAGAGTGAAACCTAAAAATAAAAACTGCTACTGTAGACGAACGCCTCAACCTAGAAGAACAAAATTTGGTGAGCCACGAGGGATTTGTGTACTGATCATCACCACCAAGTATCATCAAGATTGGATGAAAGAATATTTGCTGGAATTGAGGAAACTCCTTATTTCTTAGAAGTTTTGCAACCCCTCTCAATGTAAGTGCTTTTCCACAGTCTGTGCCTAGGGCTACTTGAAGAGGAAAGAAACCATAGAGACAAAACTGAGAACTCCTTTATTTTGTCAAGTTTCAAAGAGCTAACACAAACCAGGTAGGATTTAGAGTTCCAAATTCATCTATCTATATAGCAGAGAACAGAGTAAAACCTAAATATAAAAACTGCTACTGTAGATTAACGCTTCAAACTAGAAGAACAAAATTTTTTGAACCAAGTGATATTTGTGTACCGATAATTACCCCCAAGTATCATCAAGATTGAGTGAAAAAATATTTGCTGGTATTTTGGAAACTCGTAATTTCTTGGAAGCTTGGCAACCCCTCTCAATGAAAGTGCTTTTCCACAGTCTCTGCTTAGGGCTACTTGAAGTGGAAAGAAATCATACAGACAAAACTGAGAACTCCTTTATTTTGTCAAGGTTCAAAGAGCTACTACAAACCATATTGGATTTAGAGTTCAAATTCATCTATTCATATAGGAGAGAACAGAGTGAAACTTAAATATAAAAACTGCTACTGTAGACGAACGCTTCAACCTAGAAGAACAAAATTTGGTGAGCCAAGTGGGATTTGTTTACCGATCATCACCAGCAAGTATCAACAAGGTTGGGTGAAAAAATATTTGCTGGTATTTCTCAAACTATTTATTTCTTAGAAGCTAGGCAACCGCTCTCAATGAAAGTGCTTTTCCACAGTCTGTGCCTAGGGCTACGTGAGGAGGAAACAAACCATAGAGACAAAACTGAGAACTCTTTTATTTTGTCAAGTTTCAAACAGCTACTACAAACCATGTTGGATTTAGAGTTCCAAATTCATCTATCTATTTAGGAGAGAACAGAGTGAAACCTAAATATAAAAACTGCTACGGTAGACGAACGCTTCAACCTAGAAGAACAAAATTTGGTCAAACAAGTGGGATTTCTGTACCGATCATCACCACCAAGTATCATCAAGTTTGAGTGAAAAAATATTTGCTGGTATTTCAGAAACTCGTTATTTCTTAGAAGCTTGGCAACCGCTCTCAATGAAAGTGATTTTCCACAGTCTGTGCCTAGGGCTACTTGAGGAGGAAACAAACCACAGAGAGAAAACTGAGAACTCCTTTATTTTGTCAAGTTTCAAAGAGTTACTACAACCCATGTTGGATTTAGAGTTCCAAGGTCATCTATCTATATAGGAGAGAACAGAGTAAAACATAAAAATAAAAACTGCTACAGTAGACGAATGCTTCAACCTAGAAGAACAATATTTGGTGAGCCAAGTGGGATTTGTGTACTTGTCCTTACCACCAAGTATCATCAAGTTTGAGTGAAAAAATATTTGCTGGTATTTCATAAACTCGTTATTTCTTAGAAGCTTGGCAACCCGTCTCAATGAAAGTGCTTTTCCACAGTCTGTGCCAGGGCTACTTGAAGAGGAAACAAACCATAGAGACAAAATGAGAACTCCTTTATTTTGTCAATTTTCAAAGAGATACTACTAACCATGTTGGATTTAGAGTTCCAAATTCATCTATCTATATAGGAGAGAACAGAGTGAAACCTAAAAATAAAAACTGCTACTGAAAACGAATACATCAACCTAGAAGAACAAAATTGGGTGAGCCAAGTGGGATTTGTGGACGGATCATCACCACCAAGTATCATCAAGATTGGGTGAAAAAATATTTGCTGGTATTTCGGAAACTCGTAATTTCTTGGAAGCTTGGCAACCCCTCTCAATGAAAGTGCTTTTTTACCGTCTCTGCTTAGGGCTACTTGAAGCGGAAACAAATCATAGAGACAAAACGGAGAACTCCTTTATTTTGTCAAGTTTCAAAGAGCTACTACAAACCATATTGGATTTAGAGTTCCAAATTCATCTATCTATATAGCAGAGAACAGAGTGAAACCTAAATATAAAAATTGCTACTGTAGACGAACGCTTCAACCTAGAAGAACAAAATTTGGTGAGCCAAGTGGGATTTGTGTACGATCTTCACCACCAAGTATCATCACGACTGGGTGAAAAAATATTTGCTGGTAATTCGGAAACTCGTTATTTCTTAGAAGCTTGGCAACCCCTCTCAATGAAAGTGCTATTCCACAGTCTCTGCTTAGGGCTACTTGAAGCGGAAACAAATTATAGAGACAAAACTGAGAACTCCTTTATTTTGTTAAGTTTCAAAGAGCTACTACAAATCATGTTGGATTTAGAGTTCCAAATTCATCTATCTATTTAGGAGAGAACAGAGTGAAACCTAAAAATAAAAACTGCTACTGTAGACGAACGCTTCAACCTAGAAGAACAAAATTTGGTGAGCCACGTTGGATTTGTGTACTGATCATCACCACCAAGTATCATCAAGATTGGATGAAAGAATATTTGCTGGTATTTCGGAAACTCCTTATTTCTTAGAAGCTTTGCAACCCCTCTCAATGTAAGTGCTTTTACACAGTCTGTGCCTAGGGCTACTTGAAGAGGAAAGAAACCATAGAGAGAAACTGAGAACTCCTTTATTTTTCAAGTTTCAAAGAGCTACCACAAACCATGTTGGATTTAGATTTCCAAATTCATCTATCTATATAGGAGAGAACAGAGTTAAACCTAAATATAAAAATTGCTACTGTAGACGAACGCTTCAAACTAGAAGAACACAATTTGGTGAGCCAAGTGGGATTTGTGTACTGATCATCACCACCAAGTATCATCAAGATTGGATGAAAGAATATTTGCTGGTATTTCGGAAACTCGTTATTTCTTAGAAGCTTGGCAACCCCTCTCAATGAAAGTGCTTTTCCACAATCTGTGCCTAGGGCCACTTGAAGAGGAAACAAACCATAGAGACAAAACTGAGAACTCCTTTATTTTGTCAAGTTTCAAAGAGCTACTACAAATCATATTGGATTTAGAGTTCAAATTCATCTATCTATATAGGAGAGAACAGAGTGAAACCTAAATATAAAAACTGCTACTGTAGATGAAAGCTTCAACCTAGAAGAACAAAATTTGGTGAGCCAAGTGGGATTTCTTTACCGATCATCACCAGCAAGTATCATCAAGAATGAGTGAAAAAATATTTGCTGGTATTTCAGAAACTCGTTATTTCTTAGAAGCTTGGCAACCGCTCTCAATGAAAGTGCTTTTCCACAGTCTGTGCCTAGGGCTACTTGAGGAGGAAACAAACCACAGAGAGAAAACTGAGAACTCCTTTATTTTGTCAAGTTTCAAAGAGTTACTACAACCCATGTTGGATTTAGAGTTTCCAAGGTCATCTATCTATATAGGAGAGAACAGAGTAAAACCTAAAAATAAAAACTGCTACAGTAGACGAATGCTTCAACCTAGAAGAACAATATTTGGTGAGCCAAGTGGGATTTGTGTACTTGTCCTTCCCACCAAGTATCATCAAGTTTGAGTGAAAAAATATTTGCTGGTATTTCATAAACTCGTTATTTCTTAGAAGCTTGGCAACCCGTCTCAATGAAAGTGTTTTTTCCACAGTCTGTGCCAGGGCTACTTGAAGAGGAAACAAACCATAGAGACAAAATGAGAACTCCTTTATTTTGTCAATTTTCAAAGAGATACTACTAACCATTTTGGATTTAGAGTTCCAAAATCATCTATCTATATAGGAGAGAACAGAGTGAAACCTAAAAATAAAAACTGCTACTGAAAACGAATACATCAACATGGAAGAACAAAGTTGGGTGAGCCAAGTGGGATTTGTGGACGGATCATCACCACCAAGTATCATCAAGATTGGGTGAAAAAATATTTGCTGGTATTTCGGAAACTCGTAATTTCTTGGAAGCTTGGCAACCCCTCTCAATGAAAGTGCTTTTTTACAGTCTCTGCTTAGGGCTACTTGAAGCGGAAACAAATCATAGAGACAAAACGGAGAACTCCTTTATTTTGTCAAGTTTCAAAGAGCTACTACAAACCATATTGGATTTAGAGTTCCAAATTCATCTATCTATATAGCAGAGAACAGAGTGAAACCTAAATATAAAAATTGCTACTGTAGACGAACGCTTCAACCTAGAAGAACAAAATTTGGTGAGCCAAGTGGGATTTGTGTACGATCTTCACCACCAAGTATCATCACGACTGGGTGAAAAAATATTTGCTGGTAATTCGGAAACTCGTTATTTCTTAGAAGCTTGGCAACCCCTCTCAATGAAAGTGCTATTCCACAGTCTCTGCTTAGGGCTACTTGAAGCGGAAACAAATTATAGAGACAAAACTGAGAACTCCTTTATTTTGTTAAGTTTCAAAGAGCTACTACAAATCATGTTGGATTTAGAGTTCCAAATTCATCTATCTATTTAGGAGAGAACAGAGTGAAACCTAAAAATAAAAACTGCTACTGTAGACGAACGCTTCAACCTAGAAGAACAAAATTTGGTGAGCCACGTTGGATTTGTGTACTGATCATCACCACCAAGTATCATCAAGATTGGATGAAAGAATATTTGCTGGTATTTCGGAAACTCCTTATTTCTTAGAAGCTTTGCAACCCCTCTCAATGTAAGTGCTTTTACACAGTCTGTGCCTAGGGCTACTTGAAGAGGAAAGAAACCATAGAGAGAAACTGAGAACTCCTTTATTTTTCAAGTTTCAAAGAGCTACCACAAACCATGTTGGATTTAGATTTCCAAATTCATCTATCTATATAGGAGAGAACAGAGTTAAACCTAAATATAAAAATTGCTACTGTAGACGAACGCTTCAAACTAGAAGAACACAATTTGGTGAGCCAAGTGGGATTTGTGTACTGATCATCACCACCAAGTATCATCAAGATTGGATGAAAGAATATTTGCTGGTATTTCGGAAACTCGTTATTTCTTAGAAGCTTGGCAACCCCTCTCAATGAAAGTGCTTTTCCACAATCTGTGCCTAGGGCCACTTGAAGAGGAAACAAACCATAGAGACAAAACTGAGAACTCCTTTATTTTGTCAAGTTTCAAAGAGCTACTACAAATCATATTGGATTTAGAGTTCAAATTCATCTATCTATATAGGAGAGAACAGAGTGAAACCTAAATATAAAAACTGCTACTGTAGATGAAAGCTTCAACCTAGAAGAACAAAATTTGGTGAGCCAAGTGGGATTTCTTTACCGATCATCACCAGCAAGTATCATCAAGAATGAGTGAAAAAATATTTGCTGGTATTTCAGAAACTCGTTATTTCTTAGAAGCTTGGCAACCGCTCTCAATGAAAGTGCTTTTCCACAGTCTGTGCCTAGGGCTACTTGAGGAGGAAACAAACCACAGAGAGAAAACTGAGAACTCCTTTATTTTGTCAAGTTTCAAAGAGTTACTACAACCCATGTTGGATTTAGAGTTCCAAGGTCATCTATCTATATAGGAGAGAACAGAGTAAAACCTAAAAATAAAAACTGCTACAGTAGACGAATGCTTCAACCTAGAAGAACAATATTTGGTGAGCCAAGTGGGATTTGTGTACTTGTCCTTCCCACCAAGTATCATCAAGTTTGAGTGAAAAATATTTGCTGGTATTTCATAAACTCGTTATTTCTTAGAAGCTTGGCAACCCCGGTCTCAATGAAAGTGTTTTTCCACAGTCTGTGCCAGGGCTACTTGGAAGAGGAAACACAAACCATAGAGACAAAAATGAGAACTCCTTTATTTTGTCAATTTTCAAAGATATACTAACCATTTTTGGATTTAGAGTTTCCAAAATCATCTATCTATATAATAGGAAGAGAACAGAGTGAAATAAAAACTGCTACTGAAAACGAATACATCAACATGGAAGAACAAAGTTGGGTGAGCCAAGTGGGATTTGTGGACGGATCATCACCACCAAGTATCATCAAGATTGGGTGAAAAAATATTTGCTGGTATTTCGGAAACTCGTAATTTCTTGGAAGCTTGGCAACCCCTCTCAATGAAAGTGCTTTTTTACAGTCTCTGCTTAGGGCTACTTGAAGCGGAAACAAATCATAGAGACAAAACGGAGAACTCCTTTATTTTGTCAAGTTTCAAAGAGCTACTACAAACCATATTGTATTTAGAGTTCCAAATTCATCTATCTATATAGGAGAGAACAGAGTGAAACCTAAATATAAAAATTGCTACTGTAGACGAACGCTTCAACCTAGAAGAACAAAATTTGGTGAGCCAAGTGAGATTTGTGTACGATCTTCACCACCAAGTATCATCAAGATTGGGTGAAAAAATATTTGCTGGTAATTCGGAAACTCGTTATTTCTTAGAAGCTTGGCAACCCCTCTCAATGAAGTGCTATTCCACAGTCTCTGCTTAGGGCTACTTGAAGCGGATACAAATTATAGAGAAAAAACTGAGAACTCCTTTATTTTGTCACGTTTCAAAGAGCTACTACAAACCATGTTGGATTTAGAGTTCCAAATTCATCTATCTATTTAGGAGAGAACAGAGTGAAACCTAAAAATAAAAACTGCTACTGTAGACGAACGCCTCAACCTAGAAGAACAAAATTTGGTGAGCCACGTGGGATTTGTGTACTGATCATCACCACCAAGTATCATCAAGATTGGATGAAAGAATATTTGCTGGTATTTCGGAAACTCCTTATTTCTTAGAAGCTTTGCAACCCCTCTCAATGTAAGTGCTTTTCCACAGTCTGTGCCTAGGGCTACTTGAAGAGGAAAGAAACCATAGAGACAAAACTGAGAACTCCTTTATTTTGTCAAGTTTCAAAGAGCTACTACAAACCAGGTAGGATTTAGAGTTCCAAATTCATCTATCTATATAGCAGAGAACAGAGTAAAACCTAAATATAAAAACTGCTACTGTAGATTAACGCTTCAAACTAGAAGAACAAAATTTTTTGAACCAAGTGATATTTGTGTACCGATAATTACCCCCAAGTATCATCAAGATTGAGTGAAAAAATATTTGCTGGTATTTTGGAAACTCGTAATTTCTTGGAAGCTTGGCAACCCCTCTCAATGAAAGTGCTTTTCCACAGTCTCTGCTTAGGGCTACTTGAAGTGGAAAGAAATCATACAGACAAAACTGAGAACTCCTTTATTTTGTCAAGTTTCAAAGAGCTACTACAAACCATATTGGATTTAGAGTTCAAATTCATCTATTCATATAGGAGAGAACAGAGTGAAACTTAAATATAAAAACTGTTACTGCAGACGAACGCTTCAACCTAGAAGAACAAAATTTGGTGAGCCAAGTGGGATTTGTTTACCGATCATCACCAGCAAGTATCAACAAGGTTGGGTGAAAAAATATTTGCTGGCATTTCTCAAACTATTTATTTCTTAGAAGCTAGGCAACCGCTCTCAATGAAAGTGCTGTTCCACAGTCTGTGCCTAGGGCTACGTGAGGAGGAAACAAACCATAGAGACAAAACTGAGAACTCTTTTATTTTGTCAAGTTTCAAACAGCTACTACAAACCATGTTGGATTTAGAGTTCCAAATTCATCTATCTATTTAGGAGAGAACAGAGTGAAACCTAAATATAAAAACTGCTATGGTAGACGAACGCTTCAACCTAGAAGAACAAAATTTGGTCAAACAAGTGGGATTTGTGTACCGATCTTCACCACCAAGAATCATCAAGATTGGGTGAAAAAATATTTGCTGGTAATTCGGAAACTCGTTTTTTCTTAGAAGCTTGGCAACCCCTCTCAATGAAAGTGCTTTTCCACCGTCTCTGCTTAGGGCTACTTGAAGCGGAAACAAATAATAGAGACAAAACTGAGAACTCCTTTATTTTGTCAAGTTTCAAAGAGCTACTACAAACCATGTTGGATTTAGAGTTTCAATTTCATCTATCTATATAGGAGAGAACAGAGTAAAACATAAATTAAAAACTGCTACAGTAGACGAATGCTTCAACCTAGAAGAACAAAATTTGATGAGCCAAGTGTGATTTGTGTACTTGTCCTTACCACCAAGTATCATCAAGTTTGAGTGAAAAAATATTTGCTGGTATTTCATAAACTCGTTATTTCTTAGAAGCTTGGCAACCCGTCTCAATGAAAGTGCTTTTCCACAGTCTGTGCCAGGGCTACTTGAAGAGGAAACAAACCATAGATAAAAAATGAGAACTCCTTTATTTTGTCAATTTTCAAAGAAATACTACTAACCATGTTGGATTTGAGTTCCAAATTCATCTATATAGGAGAGAACAGAATGAAACCTAAATATAGAAACTGCTACTGTAGATGAACGCTTCAACCTAGAAGAACAAAATTTTTTGAACCCAGTGATATTTGTGTACCGATAATTACCCCCAAGTATCATCAAGATTGGGTGAAAAAATATTTGCTGGTATTTCGGAAACTCGTAATTTCTTGGAAGCTTGGCAACCCCTCTCAATGAAAGTGCTTTTCCACAGTCTCTGCTTAGGGCTACTTGAAGTGGAAACAAATCATAGAGACAAAACTGAGAACTCCTTTATTTTGTCAAGTTTCAAAGAGCTACTACAAACCATATTGGATTTAGAGTTCAAATTCATCTATTCATATAGGAGAGAACAGAGTGAAACCTAAATATAAAAACTGCTACTGTAGACGAACGCTTCAATCTAGAAGAACAAAATTTGGTGAGCCAAGTGGGATTTGTTTACCGATCATCACCAGCAAGTATCAACAAGGTTGGGTCAAAAAATATTTGCTGGTATTTCTTAAACTATTTATTTCTTAGGAGCTAGGCCACCACTCTCAATGAAAGTGCTTTTCCACAGTCTGTGCCTAGGGCTACGTGAGGAGGAAACAAACCATAGAGACAAAACTGAGAACTCTTTTATTTTATCAAGTTTCAAACAGCTACTACAAACCATGTTGGATTTAGAGTTCCAAATTCATCTATCTATTTAGGAGAGAACAGAGTGAAACCTAAATATAAAAACTGCTACTGTAGACGAACGCTTAAACCTAGAAGAACAAAATATGGTCAACCAAGTGGGATTTGTGTACCGATCATCACCACCAAGTATCATAAAGTTTGGGTGAAAAAATATTTGCTGGTATTTCGGAAACTCGTTATTTCTCAGAAGCTTGGCAACCCCTCTCAATGAAAGTGCTTTTCCACAGTCTGTGCCTAGGGCCACTTGAAGAGGAAACAAACCATAGAGACAAAACTGAGAACTCCTTTATTTTGTCAAGTTTCAAAGAGCTACTACAAATCATATTGGATTTAGAGTTCAAATTCATCTCTCTATATAGGAGACAACAGAGTGAAACCTAAATATAAAAACTGCTACTGTAGACGAACGCTTCAACCTAGAAGAACAAAATTTGGTGAGCCGAGTGGGATTTGTTTACCGATCATCACCAGCAAGTATCATCAAGATTGAGTGAAAAAATATTTGCTGGTATTTCATAAACTCGTTATTTCTTAGAAGCTTGGCAACCCGTCTCAATGAAAGTGCTTTTCCACAGTCTGTGCCAGGGCTACTTGAAGAGGAAACAAACCATAGAGACAAAATGAGAACTCCTTTATTTTGTCAATTTTCAAAGAGATACTACTAACCATGTTGGATTTAGAGTTCCAAATTCATCTATCTATATAGGAGAGAACAGAGTGAAACCTAAAAATAAAAACTGCTACTGAAAACGAATACATCAACCTAGAAGAACAAAATTGGGTGAGCCAAGTGGGATTTGTGGACGGATCATCACCACCAAGTATCATCAAGATTGGGTGAAAAAATATTTGCTGGTATTTCGGAAACTCGTAATTTCTTGGAAGCTTGGCAACCCCTCTCAATGAAAGTGCTTTTTACCGTCTCTGCTTAGGGCTACTTGAAGCGGAAACAAATCATAGAGACAAAACGGAGAACTCCTTTATTTTGTCAAGTTTCAAAGAGCTACTACAAACCATATTGGATTTAGAGTTCCAAATTCATCTATCTATATAGCAGAGAACAGAGTGAAACCTAAATATAAAAATTGCTACTGTAGACGAACGCTTCAACCTAGAAGAACAAAATTTGGTGAGCCAAGTGGGATTTGTGTACGATCTTCACCACCAAGTATCATCACGACTGGGTGAAAAAATATTTGCTGGTAATTCGGAAACTCGTTATTTCTTAGAAGCTTGGCAACCCCTCTCAATGAAAGTGCTATTCCACAGTCTCTGCTTAGGGCTACTTGAAGCGGAAACAAATTATAGAGACAAAACTGAGAACTCCTTTATTTTGTTAAGTTTCAAAGAGCTACTACAAATCATGTTGGATTTAGAGTTCCAAATTCATCTATCTATTTAGGAGAGAACAGAGTGAAACCTAAAAATAAAAACTGCTACTGTAGACGAACGCTTCAACCTAGAAGAACAAAATTTGGTGAGCCACGTTGGATTTGTGTACTGATCATCACCACCAAGTATCATCAAGATTGGATGAAAGAATATTTGCTGGTATTTCGGAAACTCCTTATTTCTTAGAAGCTTTGCAACCCCTCTCAATGTAAGTGCTTTTACACAGTCTGTGCCTAGGGCTACTTGAAGAGGAAAGAAACCATAGAGAGAAACTGAGAACTCCTTTATTTTTCAAGTTTCAAAGAGCTACCACAAACCATGTTGGATTTAGATTTCCAAATTCATCTATCTATATAGGAGAGAACAGAGTTAAACCTAAATATAAAAATTGCTACTGTAGACGAACGCTTCAAACTAGAAGAACACAATTTGGTGAGCCAAGTGGGATTTGTGTACTGATCATCACCACCAAGTATCATCAAGATTGGATGAAAGAATATTTGCTGGTATTTCGGAAACTCGTTATTTCTTAGAAGCTTGGCAACCCCTCTCAATGAAAGTGCTTTTCCACAATCTGTGCCTAGGGCCACTTGAAGAGGAAACAAACCATAGAGACAAAACTGAGAACTCCTTTATTTTGTCAAGTTTCAAAGAGCTACTACAAATCATATTGGATTTAGAGTTCAAATTCATCTATCTATATAGGAGAGAACAGAGTGAAACCTAAATATAAAAACTGCTACTGTAGATGAAAGCTTCAACCTAGAAGAACAAAATTTGGTGAGCCAAGTGGGATTTCTTTACCGATCATCACCAGCAAGTATCATCAAGAATGAGTGAAAAAATATTTGCTGGTATTTCAGAAACTCGTTATTTCTTAGAAGCTTGGCAACCGCTCTCAATGAAAGTGCTTTTCCACAGTCTGTGCCTAGGGCTACTTGAGGAGGAAACAAACCACAGAGAGAAAACTGAGAACTCCTTTATTTTGTCAAGTTTCAAAGAGTTACTACAACCCATGTTGGATTTAGAGTTCCAAGGTCATCTATCTATATAGGAGAGAACAGAGTAAAACCTAAAAATAAAAACTGCTACAGTAGACGAATGCTTCAACCTAGAAGAACAATATTTGGTGAGCCAAGTGGGATTTGTGTACTTGTCCTTCCCACCAAGTATCATCAAGTTTGAGTGAAAAAATATTTGCTGGTATTTCATAAACTCGTTATTTCTTAGAAGCTTGGCAACCCGTCTCAATGAAAGTGTTTTTCCACAGTCTGTGCCAGGGCTACTTGAAGAGGAAACAAACCATAGAGACAAAATGAGAACTCCTTTATTTTGTCAATTTTCAAAGAGATACTACTAACCATTTTGGATTTAGAGTTCCAAAATCATCTATCTATATAGGAGAGAACAGAGTGAAACCTAAAAATAAAAACTGCTACTGAAAACGAATACATCAACATGGAAGAACAAAGTTGGGTGAGCCAAGTGGGATTTGTGGACGGATCATCACCACCAAGTATCATCAAGATTGGGTGAAAAAATATTTGCTGGTATTTCGGAAACTCGTAATTTCTTGGAAGCTTGGCAACCCCTCTCAATGAAAGTGCTTTTTTACAGTCTCTGCTTAGGGCTACTTGAAGCGGAAACAAATCATAGAGACAAAACGGAGAACTCCTTTATTTTGTCAAGTTTCAAAGAGCTACTACAAACCATATTGTATTTAGAGTTCCAAATTCATCTATCTATATAGGAGAGAACAGAGTGAAACCTAAATATAAAAATTGCTACTGTAGACGAACGCTTCAACCTAGAAGAACAAAATTTGGTGAGCCAAGTGAGATTTGTGTACGATCTTCACCACCAAGTATCATCAAGATTGGGTGAAAAAATATTTGCTGGTAATTCGGAAACTCGTTATTTCTTAGAAGCTTGGCAACCCCTCTCAATGAAGTGCTATTCCACAGTCTCTGCTTAGGGCTACTTGAAGCGGATACAAATTATAGAGAAAAAACTGAGAACTCCTTTATTTTGTCACGTTTCAAAGAGCTACTACAAACCATGTTGGATTTAGAGTTCCAAATTCATCTATCTATTTAGGAGAGAACAGAGTGAAACCTAAAAATAAAAACTGCTACTGTAGACGAACGCCTCAACCTAGAAGAACAAAATTTGGTGAGCCACGTGGGATTTGTGTACTGATCATCACCACCAAGTATCATCAAGATTGGATGAAAGAATATTTGCTGGTATTTCGGAAACTCCTTATTCTTCCTTCAAGTAGCCTTGGCCAACCCCTCAAGTGCTTTTCCACAGTCTGTGCCTAGGGCTACTTGAAGAGGAAAGAAACCATAGAGACAAAACTGAGAACTCCTTTATTTTGTCAAGTTTCAAAGAGCTACTACAAACCAGGTAGGATTTAGAGTTCCAAATTCATCTATCTATATAGCAGAGAACAGAGTAAAACCTAAATATAAAAACTGCTACTGTAGATTAACGCTTCAAACTAGAAGAACAAAATTTTTTGAACCAAGTGATATTTGTGTACCGATAATTACCCCCAAGTATCATCAAGATTGAGTGAAAAAATATTTGCTGGTATTTTGGAAACTCGTAATTTCTTGGAAGCTTGGCAACCCCTCTCAATGAAAGTGCTTTTCCACAGTCTCTGCTTAGGGCTACTTGAAGTGGAAAGAAATCATACAGACAAAACTGAGAACTCCTTTATTTTGTCAAGTTTCAAAGAGCTACTACAAACCATATTGGATTTAGAGTTCAAATTCATCTATTCATATAGGAGAGAACAGAGTGAAACTTAAATATAAAAACTGCTACTGCAGACGAACGCTTCAACCTAGAAGAACAAAATTTGGTGAGCCAAGTGGGATTTGTTTACCGATCATCACCAGCAAGTATCAACAAGGTTGGGTGAAAAAATATTTGCTGGCATTTCTCAAACTATTTATTTCTTAGAAGCTATTCAACCGCTCTCAATGAAAGTGCTGTTCCACAGTCTGTGCCTAGGGCTACGTGAGGAGGAAACAAACCATAGAGACAAAACTGAGAACTCTTTTATTTTGTCAAGTTTCAAACAGCTACTACAAACCATGTTGGATTTAGAGTTCCAAATTCATCTATCTATTTAGGAGAGAACAGAGTGAAACCTAAATATAAAAACTGCTATGGTAGACGAACGCTTCAACCTAGAAGAACAAAATTTGGTCAAACAAGTGGGATTTGTGTACCGATCTTCACCACCAAGAATCATCAAGATTGGGTGAAAAAATATTTGCTGGTAATTCGGAAACTCGTTTTTTCTTAGAAGCTTGGCAACCAGTCTCAATGAAAGTGCTTTTCCACCGTCTCTGCTTAGGGCTACTTGAAGCGGAAACAAATAATAGAGACAAAACTGAGAACTCCTTTATTTTGTCAAGTTTCAAAGAGCTACTACAAACCATGTTGGATTTAGAGTTTCAATTTCATCTATCTATATAGGAGAGAACAGAGTAAAACATAAATTAAAAACTGCTACAGTAGACGAATGCTTCAACCTAGAAGAACAAAATTTGATGAGCCAAGTGTGATTTGTGTACTTGTCCTTACCACTAAGTATCATCAAGTTTGAGTGAAAAAATATTTGCTGGTATTTCATAAACTCGTTATTTCTTAGAAGCTTGGCAACCCGTCTCAATGAAAGTGCTTTTCCACAGTCTGTGCCAGGGCTACTTGAAGAGGAAACAAACCATAGATAAAAAATGAGAACTCCTTTATTTTGTCAATTTTCAAAGAAATACTACTAACCATGTTGGATTTGAGTTCCAAATTCATCTATATAGGAGAGAACAGAGTGAAACCTAAATATAGAAACTGCTACTGTAGATGAACGCTTCAACCTAGAAGAACAAAATTTTTTGAACCCAGTGATATTTGTGTACCGATAATTACCCCCAAGTATCATCAAGATTGAGTGAAAAAATATTTGCTGGTATTTCGGAAACTCGTAATTTCTTGGAAGCTTGGCAACCCCTCTCAATGAAAGTGCTTTTCCACAGTCTCTGCTTAGGGCTACTTGAAGTGGAAACAAATCATAGAGACAAAACTGAGAACTCCTTTATTTTGTCAAGTTTCAAAGAGCTACTACAAACCATATTGGATTTAGAGTTCAAATTCATCTATTCATATAGGAGAGAACAGAGTGAAACCTAAATATAAAAACTGCTACTGTAGACGAACGCTTCAATCTAGAAGAACAAAATTTGGTGAGCCAAGTGGGATTTGTTTACCGATCATCACCAGCAAGTATCAACAAGGTTGGGTCAAAAAATATTTGCTGGTATTTCTTAAACTATTTATTTCTTAGGAGCTAGGCCACCGCTCTCAATGAAAGTGCTTTTCCACAGTCTGTGCCTAGGGCTACGTGAGGAGGAAACAAACCATAGAGACAAAACTGAGAACTCTTTTATTTTATCAAGTTTCAAACAGCTACTACAAACCATGTTGGATTTAGAGTTCCAAATTCATCTATCTATTTAGGAGAGAACAGAGTGAAACCTAAATATAAAAACTGCTACTGTAGACGAACGCTTCAACCTAGAAGAACAAAATATGGTCAACCAAGTGGGATTTGTGTACCGATCATCACCACCAAGTATCATAAAGTTTGGGTGAAAAAATATTTGCTGGTATTTCGGAAACTCGTTATTTCTCAGAAGCTTGGCAACCCCTCTCAATGAAAGTGCTTTTCCACAGTCTGTGCCTAGGGCCACTTGAAGAGGAAACAAACCATAGAGACAAAACTGAGAACTCCTTTATTTTGTCAAGTTTCAAAGAGCTACTACAAATCATATTGGATTTAGAGTTCAAATTCATCTCTCTATATAGGAGACAACAGAGTGAAACCTAAATATAAAAACTGCTACTGTAGACGAACGCTTCAACCTAGAAGAACAAAATTTGGTGAGCCGAGTGGGATTTGTTTACCGATCATCACCAGCAAGTATCATCAAGATTGAGTGAAAAAATATTTGCTGGTATTCCGGAAACTCGTTATTTCTTAGAAGATTGGCAACCCCTCTCAATGAAAGTGCTTTTCCACAGTCTGTGCCTAGGGCTACTTGAGGAGGAAACAAACCACAGAGAGAAAACTGAGAACTCTTTTATTTTGTCAAGTTTCAAATAGCTACTACAAACCATGTTGGATTTCGAGTTCCAAATTTATCCATATATTTAGGAGAGAACAGAGTGAAACCTAAATATAAAAATTGCTACTGTAGACGAACGCTTCAACATAGAAGAACAAAATTTGGTGAGCCAAGTGGGATTTGTGTACCGATCTTCACCACCAAGAATCATCAAGATTGGGTGAAAAAATATTTGCTGGTAATTCGGAAACTCGTTTTTTCTTAGAAGCTTGGCAACCCCTCTCAATGAAAGTGCTTTTCCACAGTCTCTGCTTAGGGCTAATTTAAGCGGAAACAAATCATAGAGACAAAATTGAGAACTCCTTTATTTTGTCAAGTTTCAAAGAGCTACTACAAACCATGTTGTATTTAGAGTTCCAAATTCATCTATCTATATAGGAGAGAACAGAGTAAAACATAAAAATAAAAACTGCTAGAGTAGACGAATGCTTCAACCTAGAAGAACAAAATTTGGTGAGCCAAGTGGGATATGTGTACTTGTCCTTACCACCAAGTATCATCAAGTTTGAGTGAAAAAATATTTGCTGGTATTTCATAAACTTTTTATTTCTTAGAAGCTTGGCAACCCGTCTCAATGAAAGTCCTTTTCCACAGTCTGTGCCAGGGCTACTTGAAGAGGAAACAAACCATAGAGACAAAACTGAGAACTCCTTTATTTTGTCAAGTTTCAAAGAGCCACTACAAACCATGTTGGATTTAGAGTTCCAAATTCATCTATCTATATACAGGAGAACAGAGAGAAACCTAAACATAAAAACTGCTACTGTAGACGAACGCTTCAACCTAGAAGAACAAAGTTTCGTGAGCCAAGTGGGATTTGTGTACTGATCATCCCCACCAAGTATCATCAAGATTGGATGAAAGAATATTTGCTGGTATTTCAGAAACTCGTTATTTCTTAGAAGCTTGGCAACCCCTCTCACTGAAAGTGCTTTTCCACAGTCTCTGCTTAGGGCTATTGGAAGCGGAAACAAATCATAGAGAAAAAACTGAGAACTCCTTTATTTTGTCAAGTTTCAAAGAGCTACTACAAACCTTATGGATTTAGAGTTCCAAATTCACCTATCTATATAGGAGAGAACAGAGTAAAACCTAAAAATAAAAACTGCTAATGTAAATGAACGCTTCAACTTAGAAGAACAAAATTTGGTGAGCCAAGTGGGATTTTTGTACTCATCATTACCACCAAGTATCATCAAGATTGGGTGAAAAAATATTTGCTGGTATTTCGGAAAATTGTTATTTCTTAGATACTTGGCAACCTCACTCAATGAAAGTGTTTCTCCAGAGTGTGTGCCTAGGAATACTTGATGAGGAAACAAACCATAGAAACAAAACTGAGAACTCCTTTATTTATTCAAGTTTCAAAGAGCTACTACAAACCATGTTGGATTTAGAGTTCCAAATTCATCTATCTATATAGGAGAGAACAGAGTGAAACCTAAATATAAAAACTGCTACTGTAGACGAACGCTTCAACCTAGAAGAAAAAAATTTGGTGAGCCAAGTGGGATTTGTGCACTGATCATTACCACCAAGTATCATCAACATTGGGTGAAAAAAATATTTGCTGGTATTTCGGAAACTCATAATTTCTTGGAAGCTTGGCAACCCCTCTCAATGGAAGTGCTATTCCACAGTCTCTGCTTAGGGCTACTTGAAGCGGAAACAAATTATAGAGACAAAACTGAGAACTCCTTTATTTTGTCAAGATTCATAGAGATACTACAAACCATGTTGGATTTATACTTCCAAATTCATCAAGTTTCAAAGAGCTACTACAAACCATATTGCATTTGGAGTTCAAATTCATCTATCTATATAGGAGAGAACAGATTGAAACCTAAATATAAAAATTGCTACTGTAGACGAACGCTTCAACCTAGAAGAACAAAATTTGGTGAGTTAAGTGGGATTTGTGTACTTGTCCTTAAACCAAGTATCATCAAGATTGGGTGAACAAATATTTGCTGTTATTTCGGAAACTCGTTATTTCTTAGAAGATTGGCAACCCCTCTCAATGAAAGTGCTTTTCCACAGTCTGTGCCAGGGCTACTTGAAGAGGAAACAAACCATAGAGACAAAACTGAGAACTCCTTTATTTTGTCAAGTTTCAAAGACCTACTACAAACCATGATGTATTTAGAGTTCCAAATTCATCTATCTATATAGGAGAGAACAGAGTGAAACTTAAAAATAAAAACTTCTACTGAAAACGAACGTATCAACCTAGAAGAACAAAATTTGGTGAGTCAAGTGGGATTTGTGTACCGATCATTACCACCAAGTATCATCAAGATTGGGTGAAAAAATATTTGCTGGTATTTCGGAAACTCGTAATTTCTTTGAAGCTTGGCAAACCCTCTCAATGAAAGTGCTTTTCCACCGTTTGTGCCTGGGGCTACTTGAATAGGAAACAAACGATAGAGAGAAAACTGAGAACTCCTTTATTTTGTCAAGTTTCAAAGAGCCACTACAAACCATGTTGGATTTAGAGTTCCAAATTCATCTATCTATATACGAGAGAACAGAGTAAAACCTAAACATAAAAACTGCTACTGTAGCCGAACGCTTCAACCTAGAGGAACAAAATTTTGTGAGCCAAATGGGATTTCTGTACTGATCATTACCACCAAGTATCATCACGATTGGGTGAAAAAATATTTGCTGGTATTTCCGAAACTAGTAATTTCTTGGAAGCTTGGTAACCCCTCTCAATGAAAGTGCTTTTCCACAATCTCTGCTTAGGGCTACTTGAAGCGGAAACAAATCATAGAGACAAAACTGAGAACTCCTTTATTTTGTCAAGATTCATAGAGATACTACAAACCATGTTGGATTTATACTTCCAAATTCATCTACTATATAGGAGAGAACAGAGTGAAACCTAAGTATAAAAATTGCTACTGTAGACGAACGCTTCAACCTAGAAGAAGAAAATTTGGTGAGCCACGTGGGATTTGTGTAGTGATCATCACCACCAAGTATCATCAAGATTGGATGAAAAAATATTTGCTGGTATTTCGGTAACTCGTTATTTCTTAGAAGCTTGTCAACCCCTCTCAATTAAAGTGCTTTTCCACAGTCTGTGCCTGGGGCTACTTGAAGAGGAAACAAACCATAGAGACAAAACTGAGAACTCCTTTATTTTTTCAAGTTTCAAAGAGCTACTACAAACCATGTTGGATTTAGAGTTCCAAATTCATCTAACGATATAGCAGAGAACAAAGTGAAACCTAAACATAAAAACTGCTACAGTAGACGAACGCTTCAACCTAGAAGAACAAAATTTGGTGAGCCTAGTGGGATTTGTGTATTTGTCCTTAACCCTAAGTATTATCAAGATTGGGTGAAAAAATATTTGCTGGTATTTCAGAAACTGGTAATTTCTTGGAAGCTTGGCAACCGCTTTCAATAAAAATGCTATTCCACAGTCTGTGCCTAGGGCTACTTGAGGAGGAAAGAAACCACAAAGAAAAAAGGGAGAACTCTTTTATTTTGTCAAGTGTCAAATAGCTACAAAAAACCATGTTGGATTTAGAGTTCCAAATTCATCTATCTATTTAGGAGAGAACAGAGTGAAACCTAAATATAAAAACTGCTACTGAAGACGAACGCTTCAACCTAGAAGAACAAAATTTGGTGAGCCAAGTGGGATTTGTGTACCGATCATCACCACCAAGTATCATCAAGATTGGGTGAAAAAATATTTGCTGGTATTTCAGAAACTCGTTATTTCTTAGAAGCTTGGCAACCCCTCTCAATGAATGTGCTTTTCCACAGTCTGAGCCAGGGCTACTTGAAGAGGAAACAAACCATAGAGACAAAACAGAGAAATCCTTTATTTTGTCAATTTTCAAAGAGATACTACAAACCATGTTGGATTTAGAGTTCCAACTTCATCTATTTATATAGCAGAGAACAGAGTGAAACCTAAACATAAAAACTGCTACTCTAGACGAACACTTCAACCTAGAAGAACAAAATTTGGTGAGTCAAGTGGGATTTGTGTACCGATCATTACCACCAAGTATCCTCAAGATTGGGTGAACAAATATTTGCTGGTATTTCGGAAACTCGTAATTTCTTGGAAGCTTGGCAACCCCTCTCAATGAAAGTGCTTTTCCACCGTTTGTGCCTGGGGCTTCTTGAAGAGGAAACAAACCATAGAGACAAAACTGAGAACTCCTTTATTTTGTCAAGTTTCAAAGAGCCACTACAAACCATGTTGGATTTAGAGTTCCAAATTCATCTATCTATATACGAGAGAAAAGAGTGAAACCTAAACATAAAAACTGCTACTGTAGACGAACGCTTTAACCTAGAAGAACAAAATTTGGTGATCCAAGTGGGATTTGTGTTTTAATCATTACCACCAAGTATCATCAAGTTTTGGTGAAAAAATGTTTGCTGGTATTTCGGAAACCCGTAATTTCTTGGAAGCTTGGCAACCCCTCTCAATGAATGTGCTTTTCCACAGTCACTGCTTACGGCTACTTGAAGCGGAAACAAATCATAGAGATAATACTGAGAACTCCTTTGTTTTGTCAAGTTTCAAAGAGCCACTACAAACCATGTTGGATTTAGAATTCCTAATTAATCTATCTATACAGGAGAGAACAGAGTGAAACCTAAGTATAAAAATTGCTACTGTAGACGAACGCTTCAACCTAGAAGAAGAAAATTTGGTGAGCCAAGTGGGATTTGTGTACTGATCATCACCACCAAGTATCATCAAGACTGGATGAAAAAATATTTGCTGGTATTTCATAAACTCGTTATTTCTTAGAAACTTGGCAACCCGTCTCAATGAATGTGCTTTTCCACAGTCTGAGCCAGGGCTACTTGAAGAGGAAACAAACCAAAGAGACAAAACTGAGAACTCCTTTATTTTGTCAATTTTCAAAGAGATACTACAAACCATATTGGATTTAGAGCTCCAAATTCATCTATCTATATAGCAGAGAACAGAATGAAACCTAAACATAAAAACTGCTACTGTAGACGAACGCTTCAACCTAGAAGAACAAAATTTGGTGAGTCAAGTGGGATTTGTGTACCGATCATTACCACCAAGTATCCTCAAGATTGGGTGAAAAAATATTTGGTGGTATTTCGGAAACTCGTAATTTCTTGGAAGCTTGGCAACACCTCTCAATGAATGTTCTTTTCCAATATTTGTGCCTGGGGCTTCTTGAAGAGGAAACAAAACATAGAGACAAAACTGAGAACTCCTTTATTTTGTCAAGTTTCAAAGAGCCACTTCAAACCATGTTGGATTTAGAGTTCCAAATTCATCTATCTATATACGAGAGAACAGAGTGAAACCTAATAATAAAAACTGCTACTGTAAACGAAGGCTTCAACCTAGAAGAACAAAATTTGGTGAGCCAAGTGGGATTTGTGTTCCGATCATTACCACCAAGTATCATCAAGTTTGGGTGAAAAAATATTTGCTGGTATTTCTGAAACTCGTAATTTCTTGGAGGCTTGGCAACACCTCTCAATGAATGTTCTTTTCCACCATTTGTTCCTGGGGCTACTTGAAGAGGAAACAAACCATAGAGACAAAACTGAGAATTCCTTTATTTTGTCAAGTTTCAAAGAGCCACTACAAACCATGTTGGATTTAGAGTTCCAAATTAATCTATCTATATACGAGAGAACAGAGTGAAACCTAAACATAAAAACTGCTACTGTAGACAAAAGCTTCAACCTAGAAGAACAAAATTTGGTGAGCCAAGTGGGATTTGTGTACTGATCATCACCACCAAGTATCATCAAGATTGGGTGAAAAAATACTTGCTGGTATTACGGAAACTCGTCATTTCTTGGAAGCTTGGCAACCCCTCTCAGTGAATGTGCTTTTCCACAGTCACTGCTTAGGGCTACTTGAAGCAGAAACAAATCATAGAGACAAAACTGAGAACTCCTTTATTTTGTCAAGTTTCAAAGAGCTACTACAAACCATTTGGATTTGGAGTTCCAAATTCATCTATCTATATATGAGAGAACAGAGTGAAACCTAAATATAAAAATTGCTAGTGTAGACGAACGCTTCAACCTAGAAGAACAAAATTTGGTGAGCCAAGTGGGATTTGTGTACGGATCATAACCACCAAGTATCATCACGATTGGGTGAAAAAATATTTGCTGGTATTTCGGAAACCCGTAATTTCTTGGAAGCTTGGCAACCCCTCTCAATGAATGTGCATTTGCACAATCACTGCTTAGGGCTACATGAAGCGGAAACAAATCATAGAGATAATACTGAGAACTCCTTTGTTTAGTCAAGTTTCAAAGAGCTACTACAAACCATGTTGGATTTAGAGTTCCAAATTAATCTATCTATATTGGAGAGAACAGAGTGAAACCTAAGTATAAAAATTGCTACTGTAGACGAACGCTTCAACCTAGAAGAAGAAAATTTGGTGAGCCAAGTGGGATTTGTGTACTGATCATCACCACCAAGTATCATCAAGATTGGATGAAAAAATATTTGCTGGTATTTCGGTAACTCGTTATTTCATAGAAGCTTGTCAACCCCTCTCAATGAAAGTGCTTTTCCACAGTCTGTGCCAAGGGCTACTTGAAGAGGAAACAAACCATAGAGACAAAACTGAGAACTCTTTATTTTTTCAAGTTTCAAAGAGCTACTACAAACCATGTTGGATTTAGAGTTCCAAATTCATCTAACGATATAGCAGAGAACAGAGTGAAACCTAAACATAAAAACTGCTACTGTAGACAAACGCTTCAACCTAGAAAAACAAAATTTGGTGAGCCTAGTGGGATTTGTGTACTTGTCCTTACCCCTACGAATCATCAAGTTTGGGTGAAAAAATATTTGCTGGTATTTCAGAAACTCGTAATTTCTTGGAAGCTTGGCAAACGCTCTCAATGAAAATGCTTTTCCACTGTCTGTGCCTAGGGCTACTTGAGGAGGAAAGAAACCACAGAGACAAAGCGGAGAACTCTTTTATTTTGTCAAGTGTCAAATAGCTACTACAAACCATGTTGGATTTAGAGTTCCAAATTCATCTATCTATATAGGAGAGAACAGAGTGAAACCTAAAAATAAAAACTGCTACTGAAGACGAACGCTTCAACGTAGAAGAACAAAATTTGGTGAGCCAAGGGGGATTTGTGTACCGATCATCACCACCAAGTATTAACAAGATTGGGTGAAAAAATATTTGCTGGTATTTCAGAAACTCGTTATTTCTTAGAAGCGTGGCAACCCCTCTCAATGAAAGTGCTTTTCCACAGTGTGTGCCTAGGACTACTTGAAGAGAAAACAAAACATAGAGACAAAACCGAGAACTACTTTATTTTGTCAAGTTTCAAAGAGCTACTACAAACCATGTTGGATTTAGAGTTCCAAATTCATCTATGTATATAGGAGAGAACAGAGTGAAACCTAAAAATAAAAACTGCTACTGTAAACGAATGCTTCAACCTAGAAGAACAAAATTTGGTGAGCCAAGTGGGATTTGTGTTCCGATCATTACCACCAAGTATCATCAAGATTGGGTGAAAAAATATTTGCTGGTATTTCGGAAATTCGTAATTTCTTGGAAGCGTGGCAACCCCTCTCAATGAATGTTCATTTCCACCATTTGTTCCTGGGGCTACTTGAAGAGGAAACAAACCATAGAGACAAAACTGAGAATTCCTTTATTTTGTCAAGTTTCAAAGAGCCACTACAAACCATGTTGGATTTAGAGTTCCAAATTAATCTATCTATATACGAGAGAACAGAGTGAAACCTAAACATAAAAACTGCTACTGTACACAAAAGCTTCAACCTAGAAGAACAAAATTTGGTGAGCCAAGTGGGATTTGTGTACTGATCATCACCGCCAAGTATCATCAAGATTGGATGAAAAAATATTTGCTGGTATTTCGGAAACTTGTCATTTCTTGGAAGCTTGGCAACCCCTCTAAATGAATGTGCTTTTCCACAGTCACTGCTTAGGGCTACTTGAAGCAGAAGCAAATCATACAGACAAAACTGAGAACTCCTTTATTTTGTCAAGTTTCAAAGAGATACTACAAACCATGTTGGATTTAGAGTTCCAAATTCATCTATCTATTTAGCAGAGAAGAGAGTGAAACCTAAAAATAAAAACTGCTACTGTAGACGAACGGTTTAACCTAGAAGAACAAAATTTGGTGAGTCAAGTGGGATTTGTGCACCGAAAATTGCCCCCAAGTATCATCAAGATTGGGTGAAAATATATTTGCTGGTATTTCAGAAACTCGTAATTTCTTGAAAGCTTGGCAACCGCTCTCAATGAAAATGCTTTTCCACAGTCTGTGCCTAGGGCTACTTGAGGAGGAAACAAAGCACAGAGACAAAACTGAAAACTCTTTTATTTTTTCAAGTTTCAAAGAGCTACTACAAACCATGTTGGATTTAGAGTTCTAAATTAATCTATCTATATAGGAGAGAACACAGTGAAACCTAAGTATAAAAATTGCTACTGTAGACGAACGCTTCAACCTAGAAGAACAAAATTTGGTGAGTTAAGTGGGATTTGTGTACTTTTCCTTAAACCAAGTATCATCAAGATTGGGTGAAAAAATATTTGCTGTTATTTCGGAAACTCGTTATTTCTTAGAAGCTTGGCAACCCCTCTCAATGAAAGTGCTTTTCCACAGTCTGTGCCAGGGCTACTTGAAGAGGAAACAAACCATAGAGACAAAACTGAGAACTCCTTTATTTTGTCAAGTTTCAAAGACCTACTACAAACCATGTTGTATTTAGAGTTCCAAATTCATCTATCTATATAGGAGAGAACAGAGTGAAACTTAAAAATAAAATCTTCTACTGAAAACGAACGTATCAACCTAGAAGAACAAAATTTGGTGAGTCAAGTGGGATTTGTGTACCGATCATTACCACCAAGTATCATCAAGATTGGGTGAATTAATATTTGCTGGTATTTCGGAAACTCGTAATTTCTTGGAAGCTTGGCAAACCCTCTCAATGAAAGTGCTTTTCCACCGTTTGTGCCTGGGGCTACTTGAATAGGAAACAAACGATAGAGAGAAAACTGAGAACGCCTTTATTTTGTCAAGTTTCAAAGAGCCACTACAAACCATGTTGGATTTAGAGTTCCAAATTCATCTATCTATATACGAGAGAACAGAGTGAAACCTAAAGATAAAAACTGCTACTGTAGCCGAACGCTTCAACCTAGAGGAACAAAATTTTGTGAGCCAAATGGGATTTCTGTACTGATCATTACCACCAAGTATCATCACGATTGGGTGAAAAAATATTTGCTGGTATTTCCGAAACTAGTAATTTCTTGGAAGCTTGGTAACCCCTCTCAATGAAAGTGCTTTTCCACAATCTCTGCTTAGGGCTACTTGAAGCGGAAACAAATCATAGAGACAAAACTGAGAACTCCTTTATTTTGTCAAGTTTCATAGAGATACTACAAACCATGTTGGATTTATACTTCCAAATTCATCTACTATATAGGAGAGAACAGAGTGAAACCTAAAAATAAAAACTGCTACTGAAAACGAACGCATCAACCTAGAAGAACAAAATTTGGTGAGTCAAGTGGGATTTGTGTACCGATCATTACCACAAAGTATCATCAAGATTGGGTGAAAAAATATTTGCTGGTATTTTGGAAACTCTTAATTTCTTGGAAGCCTGGCAACCCCTCTCATTGAATGTGCTTTTCAACAGTCTCTGCTTAAGGCTACTTGAAGTGGAAACAAAGCATAAATACAAAACTGAGAACTCCTTTATTTTGTCAAGTTTCAAAGAGCTACTACAAACCATGTTGTATTTAGAGTTCCAGTTTCATCTATCTATATAGGAGAGAAGAGAGTGAAACCTAAAAATAAAAACTTCTACTGAAAACGAACGTATCAACCTAGAAGAACAAAATTTGGTGAGTCAAGTGGGATTTGTGTACCGATCATTACCACCAAGTATCATCAAGATTGGGTGAATTAATATTTGCTGGTATTTCGGAAACTCGTAATTTCTTGGAAGCTTGGCAACCATTCTCAATGAAAGTGCTTTTCCACCGTTTGTTCCTGGGGCTTCTTGAAGAGGAAACAAACCACAGAGACAAAACTGAGAACTCCTTTATTTTGTCAAGTTTCAAAGAGCCACTACAAACCATGTTGGATTTAGAGTTCCAAATTCATCTATCTATATACGAGAGAAAAGAGTGAAACCTAAACATAAAAACTGCTACTGTAGACGAACGCTTTAACCTAGAACAAAATTTGGTGATCCAAGTGGGATTTGTGTACGGATCATTACCACCAAGTATCATCAAGTTTGGGTGAAAAAATATTTGCTGGTATTTCGGGAACCCGTAATTTCTTGGAAGCTTGGCAACACCTCTCAATGAATGTGCTTTTCCACAGTCACTGCTTAGGGCTACTTGAAGCGGAAACAAATCATAGAGATAATACTGAGAACTCCTTTGTTTTGTCAAGTTTCAAAGAGCTACTACAAACCATGTTGGATTTAGAGTTCCAAATTAATCTATCTATATAGTAGAGAACAGAGTGAAACCTAAGTATAAAAATTGCTACTGTAGACGAACGCTTCAACCTAGAAGAAGAAAATTTGGTGAGCCAAGTGGGATTTGTGTACTGATCATCACCACCAAGTATCATCAAGATTGGATGAAAAAATATTTGCTGGTATTTCGGTAACTCGTTATTTCTTAGAAGCTTGTCAACCCCTCTCAATTAAAGTGCTTTTCCACAGTCTGTGCCTGGGGCTACTTGAAGAGGAAACAAACCATAGAGACAAAACTGAGAACTCCTTTATTTTTTCAATTTTCAAAGAGCTACTACAAACCATGTTGGATTTAGAGTTCCAAATTCATCTAACGATATAGCAGAGAACAAAGTGAAACCTAAACATAAAAACTGCTACAGTAGACGAACGCTTCAACCTAGAAGAACAAAATTTGGTGAGCCTAGTAGGATTTGTGTACTTGTCCTTAACCCTAAGTATTATCAAGATTGGGTGAAAAAATACTTGCTGGTATTTCAGAAACTGGTAATTTCTTGGAAGCTTGGCAACCGCTCTCAATAAAAATGCTATTCCACAGTCTGTGCCTAGGGCTACTTGAGGAGGAAAGAAACCACAAAGAAAAAAGGGAGAACTCTTTTATTTTGTCAAGTGTCAAATAGCTACAAAAAACCATGTTGGATTTAGAGTTCCAAATTCATCTATCTATTTAGGAGAGAACAGAGTGAAACCTAAATATAAAAACTGCTACTGAAGACGAATGCTTCAACCTAGAAGAACAAAATTTGGTGAGCCAAGTGGGATTTGTGTACCCATCATCACCACCAAGTATCATCAAGATTGGGTGAAAAAATATTTGCTGGTATTTCAGAAACTCGTTATTTCTTAGAAGCTTGGCAACCCCTCTCAATGAATGTGCTTTTTCACAGTCTGAGCCAGGGCTACTTGAAGAGGAAACAAACCATAGAGACAAAACTCAGAATTCCTTTATTTTGTCAAGTTTCAAAGAGCCACTACAAACCATGTTGGATTTAGAGTTCCAAATTAATCAATCTATATAGGAGAGAACAGTGTGAAACCTAAAAATAAAAACTGCTCCTGTAAACGAACGCATCAACCTAGAACAACAAAATTTGGTGAGTCAAGTGGGATTTGTGTACCGATCATTACCACCAAGTATCATCAAGATTGGGTGAAAAAATATTTGCTGGTATTTCGGAAACTCGTAATTTCTTGGAAGCTTGCTAACCCCTCTCAATGAAAGTGCTTTTCCACAGTCAGGGCTTAGTGCTAGTTGAAGAGAAAACATTCCATAGAGACAAAACTAAGAACTCCTTTATTTTGTCAAGTATCAAAGAGTTACTACAAACCATGTTGGATTTATAGTTCCAAATTCATCTATCTATATAGCAGAGAACAGAGTGAAACCGAAATATAAAAACTGCTACTGTAGACGAACGCTTCAACCTAGCAGAACAAAATTTGGTGAGCCAAGTAGGATTTTTGAATCGATCAATACCACCAAGTATCATGAATATTGGGTGAAAAAATATTTGCTGGTATTTCGGAAACTCGTAATTTCTTGGAACCTTGGCAACCGCTCTCAATGAAAGTGCTTTTCCACAGTCTCTGCTTAGGCCTTCTTGAAGCGGAAACAAATCATAAAGACAAAACTGAGAACTCCTTAATTTTGTCAAGTTTCAAAGAGCTACTACAAACCATATTGGATTTAGAGTTCCAAATTCATCTGTCTATATAGGAGAGAACAGAGTGAAACCTAAATATAAAAACTGCTACCGTAGACGAACGCTTTAACCTAGAAGAACAAAATTTGTTAAGCCAAGTGGGATTTGTGTACTTGTCATTACCACCACGTATCATCAAGATTGGGTAAAAAATAGTTGCTCTTATTTCGGAAAATCGTAATTTCTTGGAAGCTTTGCAATGCCTTTCAATGAAAGTGCTTTTCCACAGTCTCTGCTTAGGGCTTCTTGAAGAGGAATCAAACCATTGAGACAAAACTGAAAACTCCTTTATTTTGTCAAGTTTCCAAGAGCCACTAAAAACCAAGTTGGATTTAGAGTTCCAAATTCATCTTTCTATATACGAGAGAACAGAGGGAAACCTAAATATAAAAAACGCTACTGTAGACCAACGCTTCAAAGTAGAAGAACAAAATTTGGTGATCCAAGTAGGATTTGTGTACAGATCATTACCACCAAGTATCATCGAAATTGGGTGAAAAAATATTTGATGGTATTTCGGAAACTCGTTATTTCTTAGAAGCTTGACAACCCCTCTCAATGAAAGTGCTTTTCCACAGTCTGTGCTTAGGGCTTTGAAGAGGAAACAAACCATAGAGACAAAACTGAGAACTCCTTTATTTTGTCAAGTTTCAAAGAGCTACTACAAACCATGTTGGATTTAGAGTTCCAAATTCATCTATCTATATAGGAGAGAACAGAGTGAAACCTAAAAATTAAAACTGCTACTGTAACCGAACGCTTCATCCTAGAAGAACAAAATTTGGTGAGCCAAGTGAGATTTGTGTACTTGTCATTACCACAACGTATGATGAACATTGAGTGAAAAAATATTTGCTGGTATTTCAGAAACTCGTAATTACTTGCAAGCTTGGCAACCCCTTTCAATGAAAATGCTTTTCCACTGTCTGTGCCTAGGGCGACTTGAAGAGAAAACAAACCATAGAGACAAAACTGAGAACTCCTTTATTTTGTCAAGTTTCAAAGAGCTACAACAAACCATGTTGGATTTAGAGTTCCAAATTCATCTATCTATATAGGAGAGAAGAGTGTGAAACGTAAAAATAAAAACTGGTACTCTAAACGAACTCATCAACCTAGAAAAACAAAATTTGGTGAGTCAAGAGGGATTTGTGTACCGATCATTACCACCAAGTATCATCAAGATTGGGTGAAAAAATATTTGCTGGTATTTCGGAAACTCGTAATTTCTTGGAAGCTTGGCAACCCCTCTCAATGAAAGTGCTTTTATAAAGTCAGGGCCTAGGGCTACTTGAAGAGGAAACAATCCATAGAGACAAAACTAAGAACTCCTTTATTTTGTAAAGTTTCAAAGAGCTACTACAAACCATGTTGGATTTAGAGTTACAAATTCATCTATCTATATATTAGAGAATAGAGTGAAACCTAAATATAAAAACTGCTACTGTAGACGAACGCTTCAACCTAGAAGAAGAAAATTTAGTGAGCCAAGTGGGATTTGTGTACTGATCATTACCACCAAGTATCATCAACATTGGCTGAAAAAATATTTGCTGGTATTTCGGAAACTCGTAATTTCTTGGAAGCTTGGAAAACCCTCTCAATTAAAGTGCTTTTCCACAGTCTCTGCTTAAGGCTACTTGAAGCAGAAACAAATCATAGAGACAAAACTGAGAACTCCTTTACTTTGTCAAGTTTCAAAGAGCTACTACAAACCATATTTTATTTGGAGTTCCAAATTCATCTATCTATATAGGAGAGAACAGAGTGAAACCTAAATGTAAAAACTGCTACTGTAGACGAACGCTTCAACCTAGAAGAACAAAATTTGGTGATCCAATAGGGATTTGTGTACTGATCATCACCACCAAGTATCATCAAGATTGGGTGAAAAAATATTTGCTGGTATTTCAGAAACTCGTTAATTCTTAGAAGCTTGGCAACACCACTCAATGAAATTGCTTTTCCACAGTCTCTTCCTAGGGGTACTTGAAGAGGAAACAAACCATTGAGACAAAACTGTGAACTCCTTTATTTTGCCAAGTTTCAAAGAGCTACTACAAACCATGTTGGATTTAGAGTTCCAAATTCATCTATCTATATAGCAGAGAACAGAGTGAAACCTAAATATAAAAACTGCTACTGTAAACGAACGCTTCAACCTAGAAGAACAAATTTTGGTGAGCCAAGTGGGATTTGTGTACTGATCATTACCACCAAGTATCATCAAGATTGGGGAAAAAATATTTGCTGGTATTTCGGAAAATCGTTATTTCTTAGAAGCTTGGCAACCGCTCTTAATGACAGTGCTTTTCCACAGTCTGTGCCTAGGTCTACTTGAAGAGGAAACAAAACATAGAGACAAAACTGAGAACTACTTAATTTTGTCAAGTTTCAAAGAGCTACTGCAAACCATGTTGGATTTAGTGTTCCAAATTCATCTATCTATATAGGAGAGAACAGAGGGAAACCTAAATAGAATAACTGCTACAGTACACGAACGCTTCAACCTAGAAGAACAAAATTTGGTGAGCCAAGTGGGATTTGTGTACTTATTATTACCACCAAGAATCATCAACATTGGGTGAAAAAACTATTTGCTGGTATTTCAGAAACTCGTTATTTTTTAGAAGTTTGGCAACCCCTCTCAATGAAAGTGCTTTTCCAACGTCTGTGCCTAGGGCTACTTGAAGAGGAAACAAACCATAGAGAAAAAACTGTGAACTCCTGTATTTTGTGAATTTTCTAAGAGCTACTACAAACCATGTTGGATTTAGAGTTCCAAATTCATCTATCTATATAGCAGAGAACAGAGTGATACGTAAATGTAAAAACTGCTACTGTAGACGAACGCTTCAACCTAGAAGAACAAAATTTGGTGGGCCAAGTGGGATTTGTGTACCAATCATTACCACCACGTATCATCAACCTTGGGTGAAAAAATATTCGCTGGTATTAAGGAAACTCGTAATTTCTTGGAAGCTTGGCAACCCCTTTCAATGAAAGTGCTTTTCCACAGTCTCTGCTTAGGGCTACATGAAGCAGAAACAAACCATAGAGACAAAATAGAGAACTCCTTTACTTTGTCAAGTTTCAAAGAGCTACTACAAACCATATTTTATTTAGAGTTCCAAATTCATCTATCTGTATATGAGAGAACATAGTGAAACCTAAATATAAAAACTGCTACTGTAGACGAACGCTTCAACCTAGAAGAAGAAAATTGGGTGAGCCAAGTGGGATTTGTGTACCGATCATTACCACCAAGTATCATCAACAGTGGGTGAAAAAATATTTGCTGGTATTTCGGAAACTCGTTATTTCTTGGAAGCTTGGCAACCCCTCTCAATGAAAGTGCTATTCCTCAGTCTCTGCTTAGGGCTACTTTAGGCGGAAACAAATCATAGAGACAAAACTGAGAACTTCTCTATTTTTTCAAGTTTCAAAGAGCTACTACAAACCATATTGGATTTAGAGTTCCAAATTCATCTGTCTATGTAGGAGAGAAGAGTGAAACCTAAATATAAAAACTGCTACTCTAAACGAACGCTTCAACCTAGAAGAACAAAATTTGGTGAGCCAACTGGGATTTGTGTACTGATCATTACCACCAAGTATCATCAATATTCGGTGAAAAAATATTTGCTGGTTATTCGGAAACTCGTAATTTCATGGAAGCTTGGCAACCCCTCTCAATGAAATTGATTTTCCACATTCTCTGCTTAGGGTTACTTGAAGCGGAAACAAATCATAGAGACAAAACTGAGAACTCCTTTATTTTGTCAAGTTTCAAAGAGCTACTACAAACGACATTGGATTTAGAGTTCCATATTCATCTGTCTATATAGGGGAGAACAGAGTGAAACCTAATTATATAAACTGCTACTGTAAACGAATGCTTCAACTTAGAAGAAAAAAATTTGGTGAGCCAAGTGGAATTTGTGTACTTGTCATTACCACCACGTATCATCAAGATTCATTTAAAAAAATATTTGCTGGTATTTCAGAAACTCGTTATTTTTAGAAGCTTGGCTACCACACTCAATGAAAGTTCTTTTCCACAGTCTGTGCCTTGGGCTACTTGAAGAATAAACAAACCATAGAGACAAAACTGAGAACTCCTTTATTTTTTCAAGTTTCAAAGAGCTACTACAAACCATGTTGGATTTAGAGTTCCAAATTCATCTATCTATATAGCAGTGAACAGAGTGAAACTTAAACATAAAAACTGCTACTGTAGACGAACGCTTCAACCTAGAAGAACAAAATTTGGTGAGCCAAATGGGATTTTTGTACTGACCATGACCACCAAGTATCATCAAGATTGGGTGAAAAAATATTTGCTTGTATTTCGGAAACTTGTAATTTCTTGGAAGCTTGGCAACACCTCTCAATGAAAGTGCTTTTCAACAGTAACAGATTAGGGCTACTTGAAGCGGAAACAAATCATAGAGACAAAACGGAGAACTGCTTTATTCTGTAACATTTCAAAGGGCTACTACAAACCATGTTGATATAGAGTTCCAAATTCATCTATCTATATAGGAGAGAACAGAGTGAAACCTAAATATAAAAATTGTTACTGTAGACGAACGCTTCAACCTAGAAGAACAAAATTTGGTGATCCAATAGGGATTTGTGTACTGATCATCACCACCAAGTATCATCAAGATTGGGTGAAAAAATGTTTGTTGGTATTTCGGAAACTCGTTATTTCTTAGAAGCTTGGGAACACCTCTCAATGAAAGTACTTTTCCACAGTCTGTGCCTAGGGCTACTTGAAGAGGAAACAAACCATAGAGACAAAACTGAGAACTCCTTTAATTTGTCAAGTTTGAAGAGCTACTGCAAACCATGTTGGATTTAGTGTTCCAAATTCATCTATCTATATAGGAGAGAACAGAGGGAAACCTAAATATAAAAACTTCTGCAGTAGACAAACGCTTCAACCTAGAAGAACAAAATTTGGTGAGCAAATTGAGAATTGTGTACTGATCATTACGACCAAGTATCAACAACATTGGGTGAAAAAATGTTTGCTGGTATTTCGGAAACTCGTAATATCTTGGAAGCTTGGCAACCCCTCTCAATGAAAGTGCTTTTCCACAGTCTGTGCTTAGGGCTACTTGAAGAGGAAACAAACCATAGAGACAAAACTGAGAACTCCTTTATTTTGTCAAGTTTCAAAGAGTTACTACAAACCATGTTGGATTTAGAGTTCCAAATTCATCTATCTATATATCAGAGAATAGAGTGAAACCTAAATATAAAAACTGCTACTGTAGACGAATACTTCAACCTAGAAGAAGAAAATTTGGTGAGCCAAATGGGATTTGTGTACCGATCATTACCACCAAGTATCATCAACAGTGGGTGAAAAAATATTTGCTGGTATATCGGAAACTCGTAATTTCTTGGAAGCTTGGCAACCCCTCTCAATGAAAGTGCTTTTCCTCAGTCTATGCTTAGGGCTACTTGAAGCGGAAACAAATCCTAGAGACAAAACTGAGAACTTCTCTATTTTTTCAAGTTTCAAAGAGCTACTACAAACGATATTGGATTTAGAGTTCCAAATTCATCTGTCTATGTAGGAGAGAAGAGTGAAACCTAAATATAAAAACTGCTACTCTAAACGAACACTTCAACCTAGAAGAACAAAATTTGGTGAGCCGACTGGGATTTGTGTACTGATCATTACCACCCAGTATGATCAAAATTCGGTGAAAAAATATTTGCTGGTATTTCGGAGACTCGTTATTTCTTAGAAGCTTGGCAACCCCTCTCAATGAAGGTGCTTTTCAACAGCCTGTGCCTAGGACTACTTGAACAGGAAAAAAAACATAGAGACAAAACTAAAAACTACTTTATTTTGTCAAGTTTCAAAGAGCTACTGCAAACCATGTTGGATTTAGACTTCCAAATTCATCTATCTATACAGGAGAGAACAGAGGGAAACCTAAATATAAAAACTGCTAAGGTAGACGAACGCTTCAACCTGGAAGAACAAAGGTTGGTGAGCCAAGTGGGATTTTTGTACTGATCATTACCGCCAAGGAATTACCAACATTGGGTGAAAATATATTTGCTGGTATTTCGGAAACTCGTTATTTCTAAGTTTGGCAACCCCTCTCAATGGAAGTGCTTTTCCAACGTCTGTGCCTAGGGCTACTTGAAGAGGAAACAAACCATAGAGAAAAAACTGTGAACTCCTTTATTTTGTCAAGTTTCAAAGAGCTACTACAAACCATGTTGGATTTAGAGTTCCATATTCATCTATCTATATAGCAGAGAACAGAGTGTAACCTAAATATAAAAACTGCTACTGTAGACGAATGCTTCAACCTAGAAGAACAAAATTTGTTGGGCCAAGTGGGATTTGTGTACCGATCATTACCACCACGTATCATCAACATTGGGTGAAAAAATATTTGCTGAAATTTCGGAAACTCACAATTTCTTATAAGCTTGGCAACCCTTTTCAATGAAAGTCCTTTCCACAGTCTCTGCTTAGGGCTACATGAAGCAAAAAATAACCATAGAGACAAAACGGAGAACTCCTTTAATTTGTCAAGTTTCAGAGAGCTACTGCAAACCATGTTGGATTTAGAGTTCCAAATTCATCCATCTATATAGGAGAGAACAGAGAGAATCCTAAATATAAAAACTGCTACAGTAGACGAACGCTTCAACCTAGAAGAAGAAAACTTGGTGAGCCAAGTGGGATTTGTGTACCGATCATTACCACCAAGTATCATCAACAGTGGGTGAAAAAATATTTGCTGGTATTTCGGAAACTCGGTATTTCTTGGAAGCTTGGCAACCCCTCTCAATGAAAGTGCTTTTCCACAGTCTCTGCTTAGGGCTACTTAAAGAGGAAACAACGCATAGAGACAAAACTGAGAAATCCTTTATTTTATCAAGTTTCAATGAGTTACTACAAATCATGTTGGATTTAGAGTTCCAAATTCATCTATCTATATAGCAGAGAATAGAGTGAAACCTAAATATAAAAACTGCTACTGTAGACGAACGCTTCAACCTAGAAGAAGAAAATTTAGTGAGCCAAGTGGGATTTGTGTACTGATCATTACCACCAAGTATCATCAACATTGGCTGAAAAAATATTTGCTGGTATTTCGGAAACTCGTAATTTCTTGGAAGCTTGGAAAACCCTCTCAATTAAAGTGCTTTTCCACAGTCTCTGCTTAAGGTTACTTGAAGCAGAAACAAATCATAGAGACAAAACTGAGAACTCCTTTATTTTGTCAAGTTTCAAAGAGCTACTGCAAACCATATCGGATTTAGAGTTCCAAATTCATCTATGTATATATTAGATAACAGAGGGAAACCTAAATATAAAAACTGCTAAGGTAGATGAACGCTTCAACCTGGAAGAACAAAATTTGGTGAGCCAAGTGGGATTTGTGTACTGATCATTACCGTCAAGTATCATCAACATTGGGTGAAAAAATATTTGCTGGTATTTCGGCAACTCGTTTTTTTTTAGAAGTTTGGCAACCCCTCTCAATGAAAGTGCTTTTACAACGTCTGTGCCTAGGGCTACTTGAAGAGGAAACAAACCATAGAGACAAAACTGTGAACTTCTTTATTTTGTCAATTTTCAAAGAGCTACTACAAACCATGTTGGATTTAGAGTTCCAAATTCATCTATCTATAAAGCAGAGAACAGAGTGAAACCTAAATGTAAAAACTGCTACTGTAGACGAATGCTTCAACCTAGAAGAACAAAATTTGGTGGGCCAAGTGTTATTTGTGTACCAATCATTACCACCACGTATCATCAACCTTGGTTGAAAAAATATTCGCTGGTATTTCGGAAACTCGTAATTATTTGGAAGCTTGGCAACCATTCTCAATGAAATTGCTTTTCCACAGTCTCTGCTTAGGGCTAATTGAAGAGGAAACAAACCATAGAGAAAAAACTGAGAACTCCTGTATTTTGTCAAGTTTCAAAGAGCTACTACAAACCATGTTGAATGTAGAGTTCCAAATTCATCTATCTATATAGCAGAGAACAGAGTGAAACCTAAATATAAAAATTGCTACTGTAGACGAACGCTTAAACCTATAAGAACAAAATTTGGTGGGCCAAGTGGGATTTGTGTACCGATCATTACCACCACGTATCATCAACCTTGGGTGAAAAAATATTTGCTGATATTTCGGAACCTCGTAATTTCTTGGAAGCTTGGCAACCCCTTTCATTGAAATTGCTTTTCCACGGTCTCTGCTTAGGGCTACGTGAAACGGAAACAAACCATAGAGACAAAACTGAGAACTCCTTTACTTTGTCAAGTTTCAAAGAGCTACTACAAACCATATTTTATTTGGAGTTCCAAATTCATCTATCTATATAGGAGAGAACAGAGTGAAACCTAAATATAAAAACTGCTACTGTAGACGAACGCTTCAACCTAGAAGAACAAAATTTGGTGATCCAATAGGGATTTGTGTACTGATCATCACCACCAAGTATCATCAAGATTGGGTGAAAAAATATTTGCTGGTATTTCAGAAACTCGTTAATTCTTAGAAGCTTGGCAACACCACTCAATGAAATTGCTTTTCCACAGTCTCTTAGTAGGGGTACTTGAAGAGGAAACAAACCATTGAGACAAAACTGAGAACTCCTTTATTTTGCCAAGTTTCAAAGAGCTACTACAAACCATGTTGGATTTAGAGTTCCAAATTCATCTATCTATATAGCAGAGAACAGAGTGAAACCTAAATATAAAAACTGCTACTGTAAACGAACGCTTCAACCTAGAAGAACAAATTTTGGTGAGCCAAGTGGGACTTGTGTACTGATCATTACCACCAAGTATCATCAAGATTGGGGAAAAAATATTTGCTGGTATTTCGGAAAATCGTTATTTCTTAGAAGCTTGGCAACCGCTCTCAATGACAGTGCTTTTCCACAGTCTGTGCCTAGGTCTACTTGAAGAGGAAACAAAACATAGAGACAAAACTGAGAACTACTTAATTTTCTCAAGTTTCAAAGAGCCACTGCAAACCATGTTGGATTTAGAGTTCCAAATTCATCTATCTATATAGGACAGAACAGAGGGAAACCTAAATAGAATAACTGCTACAGTACACGAACGCTTCAACCTAGAAGAACAAAATTTGGTGAGCCAAGTGGGATTTGTGTACTGATCATTACCACCAAGTATCATCAAGATTCGGTGAAAAAATATTTCCTGGTATTTCGGAGACTCGTTATTTCTTAGAAGCTTGGCAACCCCTCTCAATGAAAGTGCTTTTCCACAGTCTGTGCATAGGACTACTTGAACAGGAAACAAAAAATAGAGACAAAACTGAGAACTAAATTATTTTGTCAAGTTTCAAAGAGCTACTGCAAACCATGTTGGATTTAGAGTTCCAAATTCATCCACCTATATAGGAGAGAACAGAGGGAAACCTAAATATAAAAACTGCTAAGGTAGACGAACGCTTCAACCTAGAAGAACAAAATTTGGTGAGCCAAGTGGGATTTGTGTACTTATTATTACCACCAAGAATCATCAACATTGGGTGAAAAAACCATTTGCTGGTATTTCGGAAACTCGTTATTTTTTAGAAGTTTGGCAACCCCTCTCAATGAAAGTGCTTTTCCAACGTCTGTGCCTAGGGCTACTTGAAGAGGAAACAAACCATAGAGACAAAACTGTGAACTCCTGTATTTTGTGAATTTTCTAAGAGCTACTACAAACCATGTTGGATTTAGAGTTCCAAATTCATCTATCTATATAGCAGAGAACAGAGTGATACGTAAATGTAAAAACTGCTACTGTAGACGAACGCTTCAACCTAGAAGAACAAAATTTGGTGGGCCAAGTGGGATTTGTGTTCCAATCATTACCACCACGTATCATCAAACTTGGGTGAAAAAATATTCGCTGGTATTAAGGAAACTCGTAATTTCTTGGAAGCTTGGCAACCCCTTTCAATGAACGTGCTTTTCCACAGTCTCTGCTTAGGGCTACATGAAGCGGAAACAAACCATAGAGACAAAACAGAGAACTCCTTTACTTTGTCAAGTTTCAAAGAGCTACTACAAACCATATTTTATTTAGAGTTCCTAATTCATCTATCTATATATGAGAGAACAGAGTGAAACCTAAATATAAAAACTGCTACTGTAGACGAACGCTTCAACCTAGAAGAAGAAAATTGGGTGAGCCAAGTGGGATTTGTGTACCGATCATTATCACCAAGTATCATCAACAGTGGGTGAAAAAATATTTGCTGGTATTTTGGAAACTCGTTATTTCATGGAAGCTTGGCAACCCCTCTCAATGAAAGTGCTTTTCCACAGTCTCTGCTTAGGGCTACTTAAAGAGGAAACAAACCATAGAGACAAAACTGAGAAATCCTTTATTTTGTCAAGTTTCAAAGAGTTACTACAAACCATGTTGGATTTAGAGTTCCAAATTCATCTATCTATATAGCAGAGAATAGAGTGAAACCTAAATATAAAAACTGCTACTGTAGACGAACGCTTCAACCTAGAAGAAGAAAATTTGGTGAGCCAAGTGGGATTTGTGTACCAATCATTACCACCAAGTATCATCAACAGTGGGTGAAAAAATATTTGTTGGTATTTCGGAAACTCGTAATTTCTTGGAAGCTTGGCAACCCCTCTCAATGAAAGTGCTTTTCCACAGTCTCTGCTTATGGCTACTTGAAGCGGAAACAAATCTTAGACACAAAACTGAGAACTCCTCTATTTTGTCAAGTTTCAAAGTGCTACTACAAACGATATTGGATTTAGAGTTCCAAATTCATGTGTCTATGTAGGAGAGAAGAGTGAAACCTAAATATAAAAACTGCTACTGTAAAAGAAAGCTTCAACCTAGAAGAACAAAATTTGGTGAGCCAACTGGGATTTGTGTACTGATCATTTCCACCAAGTATCATCAAGATTCGGTGAAAAAATATTTGCTGGTATTTCAGAGACTCGTTATTTCTTAGAAGCTTGGCAACCCCTCTCAATGAAAGTGCTTTTCCACAGTCTGTGCCTAGGACTACTTGAACAGGAAACCAAACATAGAGACAAAACAGAGAACTACTTTATTTTCTCAAGTTTCAAAGAGCTACTACAAACCATATTTTATTTAGAGTTCCAAATTCATCAATCTATATAGGAGAGAACAGAGTGAAACCTAAATATAAAAACTGCTACTGTAGACGAACGCTTCAACCTAGAAGAACAAAATTTGGTGAGCCAAGTGGGATTTGTGTACTGATCATTACCACCAAGTGTCATCAAGGTTGCGTGAAAAAATATTTGCTGGTATTTCAGAAACTCGTTAATTCTTAGAAGCTTGGCAACACCACTCAATGAAATTGCTTTTCCACAGTCTCTTCCTAGGGGTACTTGAAGAGGAAACAAACCATTGAGACAAAACTGAGAACTCCTTTATTTTGCCAAGTTTCAAAGAGCTACTACAAACCATGTTGGATTTAGAGTTCCAAATTCATCCACCTATATAGGAGAGAACAGAGGGAAACCTAAATATAAAAACTGCTACTGTAGACGAACGCTTCAACCTAGAAGAACAAAATTTGGTGAGCCAAGTGGGATTTGTGTACTTATTATTACCACCAAGAATCATCAACATTGGGTGAAAAAACTCTTTGCTGGTATTTCGGAAACTCGTTATTTTTTAGAAGTTTGGCAACCCCTCTCAATGAAAGTGCTTTTCCAACGTCTGTGCCTAGGGCTACTTGAAGAGGAAACAAACCATAGAGACAAAATTGTGAACTCCTGTATTTTGTGAATTTTCTAAGAGCTACTACAAACCATGTTGGATTTAGAGTTCCAAATTCATCTATCTATATAGCAGAGAACAGAGTGATACGTAAATGTAAAAACTGCTACTGTAGACGAACGCTTCAACCTAGAAGAACAAAATTTGGTGGGCCAAGTGGGATTTGTGTACCAATCATTACCACCACGTATCATCAACCTTGGGTGAAAAAATATTCGCTGGTATTAAGGAAACTCGTAATTTCTTGGAAGCTTGGCAACCCCTTTCAATGAAAGTGCTTTTCCACAGTCTCTGCTTAGGGCTACATGAAGCAGAAACAAACCATAGAGACAAAACAGAGAACTCCTTTACTTTGTCAAGTTTCAAAGAGCTACTACAAACCATATTTTATTTAGAGTTCCAAATTCATCTATCTATATATGAGAGAACAGAGTGAAACCTAAATATAAAAACTGCTACTGTAGACGAACGCTTCAACCTAGAAGAAGAAAATTGGGTGAGCCAAGTGGGATTTGTGTACCGATCATTACCACCAAGTATCATCAACAGTGGGTGAAAAAATATTTGCTGGTATTTCGGAAACTCGTTATTTCTTGGAAGCTTGGCAACCCCTCTCAATGAAAGTGCTATTCCTCAGTCTCTGCTTAGGGCTACTTTAGGCGGAAACAAATCATAGAGACAAAACTGAGAACTTCTCTATTTTTTCAAGTTTCAAAGAGCTACTACAAACCATATTGGATTTAGAGTTCCAAATTCATCTGTCTATGTAGGAGAGAAGAGTGAAACCTAAATATAAAAACTGCTACTCTAAACGAACGCTTCAACCTAGAAGAACAAAATTTGGTGAGCCAACTGAGATTTGTGTACTGATCATTACCACCAAGTATCATCAATATTCGGTGAAAAAATATTTGCTGGTTATTCGGAAACTCGTAATTTCATGGAAGCTTGGCAACCCCTCTCAATGAAATTGATTTTCCACATTCTCTGCTTAGGGTTACTTGAAGCGGAAACAAATCATAGAGACAAAACTGAGAACTCCTTTATTTTGTCAAGTTTCAAAGAGCTACTACAAACGACATTGGATTTAGAGTTCCATATTCATCTGTCTATATAGGGGAGAACAGAGTGAAACCTTATTATATAAACTGCTACTGTAAACGAATGCTTCAACCTAGAAGAACAAAATTTGGTGAGCCAAGTGGAATTTGTGTACTTGTCATTACCACCACGTATCATCAAGATTCATTTAAAAAAATATTTGCTGGTATTTCAGAAACTCGTTATTTCTTAGAAGCTTGGCTACCACACTCAATGAAAGTTCTTTTCCACAGTCTGTGCCTTGGGCTACTTGAAGAATAAACAAACCATAGAGACAAAACTGAGAACTCCTTTATTTTTTCAAGTTTCAAAGAGCTACTACAAACCATGTTGGATTTAGAGTTCCAAATTCATCTATCTATATAGCAGTGAACAGAGTGAAACTTAAACATAAAAACTGCTACTGTAGACGAACGCTTCAACCTAGAAGAACAAAATTTGGTGAGCCAAATGGGATTTTTGTACTGACCATGACCACCAAGTATCATCAAGATTGGGTGAAAAAATATTTGCTTGTATTTCGGAAACTTGTAATTTCTTGGAAGCTTGGCAACACCTCTCAATGAAAGTGCTTTTCAACAGTAACAGATTAGGGCTACTTGAAGCGGAAACAAATCATAGAGACAAAACGGAGAACTGCTTTATTCTGTAACATTTCAAAGGGCTACTACAAACCATGTTGATATAGAGTTCCAATTTCATCTATCTATATAGGAGAGAACAGAGTGAAACCTAAATATAAAAATTGTTACTGTAGACGAACGCTTCAACCTAGAAGAACAAAATTTGGTGATCCAATAGGGATTTGTGTACTGATCATCACCACCAAGTATCATCAAGATTGGGTGAAAAAATGTTTGTTGGTATTTCGGAAACTCGTTATTTCTTAGAAGCTTGGGAACACCTCTCAATGAAAGTACTTTTCCACAGTCTGTGCCTAGGGCTACTTGAAGAGGAAACAAACCATAGAGACAAAACTGAGAACTCCTTTAATTTGTCAAGTTTGAAGAGCTACTGCAAACCATGTTGGATTTAGAGTTCCAAATTCATCTATCTATATAGGAGAGAACAGAGGGAAACCTAAATATAAAAACTTCTGCAGTAGACAAACGCTTCAACCTGGAAGAACAAAATTTGGTGAGCAAATTGAGAATTGTGTACTGATCATTACGACCAAGTATCAACAACATTGGGTGAAAAAATGTTTGCTGGTATTTCGGAAACTCGTAATATCTTGGAAGCTTGGCAACCCCTCTCAATGAAAGTGCTTTTCCAAAGTCTGTGCTTAGGGCTACTTGAAGAGGAAACAAACCATAGAGACAAAACTGAGAACTCCTTTATTTTGTCAAGTTTCAAAGAGTTACTACAAACCATGTTGGATTTAGAGTTCCAAATTCATCTATCTATATATCAGAGAATAGAGTGAAACCTAAATATAAAAACTGCTACTGTAGACGAATACTTCAACCTAGAAGAAGAAAATTTGGTGAGCCAAATGGGATTTGTGTACCGATCATTACCACCAAGTATCATCAACAGTGGGTGAAAAAATATTTGCTGGTATATCGGAAACTCGTAATTTCTTGGAAGCTTGGCAACCCCTCTCAATGAAAGTGCTTTTCCTCAGTCAATGCTTAGGGCTACTTGAAGCGGAAACAAATCCTAGAGACAAAACTGAGAACTTCTCTATTTTTTCAAGTTTCAAAGAGCTACTACAAACGATATTGGATTTAGAGTTCCAAATTCATCTGTCTATGTAGGAGAGAAGAGTGAAACCTAAATATAAAAACTGCTACTCTAAACGAACGCTTCAACCTAGAAGAACAAAATTTGGTGAGCCGACTGGGATTTGTGTACTGATCATTACCACCCAGTATGATCAAAATTCGGTGAAAAAATATTTGCTGGTATTTCGGAGACTCGTTATTTCTTAGAAGCTTGGCAACCCCTCTCAATGAAGGTGCTTTTCAACAGCCTGTGCCTAGGACTACTTGAACAGGAAAAAAAAACATAGAGACAAAACTGAAAACTACTTTATTTTGTCAAGTTTCAAAGAGCTACTGCAAACCATGTTGGATTTAGACTTCCAAATTCATCTATCTATACAGGAGAGAACAGAGGGAAACCTAAATATAAAAACTGCTAAGGTAGACGAACGCTTCAACCTGGAAGAACAAAGGTTGGTGAGCCAAGTGGGATTTTTGTACTGATCATTACCGCCAAGGAATTACCAACATTGGGTGAAAATATATTTGCTGGTATTTCGGAAACTCGTTATTTCTAAGTTTGGTAACCCCTCTCAATGGAAGTGCTTTTCCAACGTCTGTGCCTAGCGCTACTTCAAGAGGAAACAAACCATAGAGAAAAAACTGTGAACTCCTTTATTTTGTCAAGTTTCAAAGAGCTACTACAAACCATGTTGGATTTAGAGTTCCAAATTCATCTATCTATATAGCAGAGAACAGAGTGTAACCTAAATATAAAAACTGCTACTGTAGACGAATGCTTCAACCTAGAAGAACAAAATTTTTTGGGCCAAGTGGGATTTGTGTACCGATCATTACCACCACGTATCATCAACATTGGGTGAAAAAATATTTGCTGAAATTTCGGAAACTCACAATTTCTTATAAGCTTGGCAACCCTTTTCAATGAAAGTGCTTTTCCACAGTCTCTGCTTAGGGCTACATGAAGCAGAAAATAACCATAGAGACAAAACGGAGAACTCCTTTAATTTGTCAAGTTTCAGAGAGCTACTGCAAACCATATTGGATTTAGAGTTCCAAATTCATCTATCTATATAGGAGAGAACAGAGGGAAACCTAAATATAAAAACTGCTACAGTAGACGAACGCTTCAACCTAGAAGAAGAAAACTTGGTGAGCCAAGTGGGATTTGTGTACCGATCATTACCACCAAGTATCATCAACAGTGGGTGAAAAAATATTTGCTGGTATTTCGGAAACTCGGTATTTCTTGGAAGCTTGGCAACCCCTCTCAATGAAAGTGCTTTTCCACAGTCTCTGCTTAGGGCTACTTAAAGAGGAAACAAAGCATAGAGACAAAACTGAGAAATCCTTTATTTTATCAAGTTTCAATGAGTTACTACAAATCATGTTGGATTTAGAGTTCCAAATTCATCTATCTATATAGCAGAGAATAGAGTGAAACCTAAATATAAAAACTGCTACTGTAAACGAACGCTTCAACCTAGAAGAACAAATTTTGGTGAGCCAAGTGGGATTTGTGTACTGATCATTACCACCAAGTATCATCAAGATTGGGGAAAAAATATTTGCTGGTATTTCGGAAAATCGTTATTTCTTAGAAGCTTGGCAACCGCTCTCAATGACAGTGCTTTTCCACAGTCTGTGCCTAGGTCTACTTGAAGAGGAAACAAAACATAGAGACAAAACTGAGAACTACTTAATTTTGTCAAGTTTCAAAGAGCTACTACAAACCATGTTGGATTTAGAGTTCCAAATTCATCTATCTATAAAGCAGAGAACAGAGTGAAACCTAAATGTAAAAACTGCTACTGTAGACGAATGCTTCAACCTAGAAGAACAAAATTTGGTGGGCCAAGTGGGATTTGTGTACCAATCATTACCACCACGTATCATCAACCTTGGTTGAAAAAATATTCGCTGGTATTTCGGAAACTCGTAATTATTTGGAAGCTTGGCAACCATTCTCAATGAAATTGCTTTTCCACAGTCTCTGCTTAGGGCTAATTGAAGAGGAAACAAACCATAGAGAAAAAACTGAGAACTCCTGTATTTTGTCAAGTTTCAAAGAGCTACTACAAACCATGTTGAATGTAGAGTTCCAAATTCATCTATCTATATAGCAGAGAACAGAGTGAAACCTAAATATAAAAATTGCTACTGTAGACGAACACTTAAACCTATAAGAACAAAATTTGGTGGGCCAAGTGGGATTTGTGTACCGATCATTACCACCACGTATCATCAACCTTGGGTGAAAAAATATTTGCTGATATTTCGGAACCTCGTAATTTCTTGGATGCTTGGCAACCCCTTTCATTGAAATTGCTTTTCCACGGTCTCTGCTTAGGGCTACGTGAAACGGAAACAAACCATAGAGACAAAACTGAGAACTCCTTTACTTTGTCAAGTTTCAAAGAGCTACTACAAACCATATTTTATTTGGAGTTCCAAATTCATCTATCTATATAGGAGAGAACAGAGTGAAACCTAAATATAAAAACTGCTACTGTAGACGAACGCTTCAACCTAGAAGAACAAAATTTGGTGATCCAATAGGGATTTGTGTACTGATCATCACCACCAAGTATCATCAAGATTGGGTGAAAAAATATTTGCTGGTATTTCAGAAACTCGTTAATTCTTAGAAGCTTGGCAACACCACTCAATGAAATTGCTTTTCCACAGTCTCTTCCTAGGGGTACTTGAAGAGGAAACAAACCATTGAGACAAAACTGAGAACTCCTTTATTTTGCCAAGTTTCAAAGAGCTACTACAAACCATGTTGGATTTAGAGTTCCAAATTCATCTATCTATATAGCAGAGAACAGAGTGAAACCTAAATATAAAAACTGCTACTGTAAAGGAACGCTTCAACCTAGAAGAACAAATTTTGGTGAGCCAAGTGGGACTTGTGTACTGATCATTACCACCCAGTATCATCAAGATTGGGGAAAAAATATTTGCTGGTATTTCGGAAAATCGTTATTTCTTAGAAGCTTGGCAATCGCTCTCAATGACAGTGCTTTTCCACAGTCTGTGCCTAGGTCTACTTGAAGAGGAAACAAAACATAGAGACAAAACTGAGAACTACTTAATTTTGTCAAGTTTCAAAGAGCTACTGCAAACCATGTTGGATTTAGAGTTCCAAATTCATCTATCTATATAGGAGAGAACAGAGGGAAACCTAAATAGAATAACTGCTACAGTACACGAACGCTTCAACCTAGAAGAACAAAATTTGGTGAGCCAAGTGGGATTTGTGTACTGATCATTACCACCAAGTATCATCAAGATTCGGTGAAAAAATATTTCCTGGTATTTCGGAGACTCGTTATTTCTTAGAAGCTTGGCAACCCCTCTCAATGAAAGTGCTTTTCCACAGTCTGTGCATAGGACTACTTGAACAGGAAACAAAAAATAGAGACAAAACTGAGAACTAAATTATTTTGTCAAGTTTCAAAGAGCTACTGCAAACCATGTTGGATTTAGTGTTCCAAATTCATCCACCTATATAGGAGAGAACAGAGGGAAACCTAAATATAAATACTGCTAAGGTAGACGAACGCTTCAACCTAGAAGAACAAAATTTGGTGAGCCAAGTGGGATTTGTGTACTTATTATTACCACCATGAATCATCAACATTGGGTGAAAAAACCATTTGCTGGTATTTCGGAAACTCGTTATTTTTTAGAAGTTTGGCAACCCCTCTCAATGAAAGTGCTTTTCCAACGTATGTGCCTAGGGCTACTTGAAGAGGAAACAAACCATAGAGACAAAACTGTGAACTCCTGTATTTTGTGAATTTTCTAAGAGCTACTACAAACCATGTTGGATTTAGAGTTCCAAATTCATCTATCTATATAGCAGAGAACAGAGTGATACGTAAATGTAAAAACTGCTACTGTAGACGAACGCTTCAACCTAGAAGAACAAAATTTGGTGGGCCAAGTGGGATTTGTGTACCAATCATTACCACCACGTATCATCAACCTTGGGTGAAAAAATATTCGCTGGTATTAAGGAAACTCGTAATTTCTTGGAAGCTTGGCAACCCCTTTCAATGAAAGTGCTTTTCCACAGTCTCTGCTTAGGGCTACATGAAGCGGAAACAAACCATAGAGACAAAACAGAGAACTCCTTTACTTTGTCAAGTTTCAAAGAGCTACTACAAACCATATTTTATTTAGAGTTCCAAATTCATCTATCTATATATGAGAGAACAGAGTGAAACCTAAATATAAAAACTGCTACTGTAGACGAACGCTTCAACCTAGAAGAAGAAAATTGGGTGAGCCAAGTGGGATTTGTGTACCGATCATTACCCCAAGTATCATCAACAGTGGGTGAAAAAATATTTGCTGGTATTTCGGAAACTCGTTATTTCTTGGAAGCTTGGCAACCCCTCTCAATGAAAGTGCTTTTCCACAGTCTCTGCTTAGGGCTACTTAAAGAGGAAACAAACCATAGAGACAAAACTGAGAAATCCTTTATTTTGTCAAGTTTCAAAGAGTTACTACAAACCATGTTGGATTTAGAGTTCCAAATTCATCTATCTATATAGCAGAGAATAGAGTGAAACCTAAATATAAAAACTGCTACTGTAGACGAACGCTTCAACCTAGAAGAAGATAATTTGGTGAGCCAAGTGGGATTTGTGTACCAATCATTACCACCAAGTATCATCAACAGTGGGTGAAAAAATATTTGTTGGTATTTCTGAAACTCGTAATTTCTTGGAAGCTTGGCAACCCCTCTCAATGAAAGTGCTTTTCCACAGTCTCTGCTTATGGCTACTTGAAGCGGAAACAAATCTTAGACACAAAACTGAGAACTCCTCTATTTTGTCAAGTTTCAAAGTGCTACTACAAAAGATATTGGATTTAGAGTTCCAAATTCATGTGTCTATGTAGGAGAGAAGAGTGAAACCTAACTATAAAAACTGCTACTGTAAACGAACGCTTCAACCTAGAAGAACAAAATTTGGTGAGCCAACTGGGATTTGTGTACTGATCATTTCCACCAAGTATCATCAAGGTTCGGTGAAAAAATATTTGCTGGTATTTCAGAGACTCGTTATTTCTTAGAAGCTTGGCAACCCCTCTCAATGAAAGTGCTTTTCCACAGTCTGTGCCTAGGACTACTTGAACAGGAAACCAAACATAGAGACAAAACTGAGAACTACTTTATTTTGTCAAGTTTCAAAGAGCTACTACAAACCATATTTTATTTGGAGTTCCAAATTCATCTATCTATATAGGAGAGAACAGAGTGAAACCTAAATATAAAAACTGCTACTGTAGACGAGCGCTTCAACCTAGAAGAACAAAATTTGGTGAGCCAAGTGGGATTTGTGTACTGATCATTACCACCAAGTGTCATCAAGATTGCGTGAAAAAATATTTGCTGGTATTTCAGAAACTCGTTAATTCTTAGAAGCTTGGCAACACCACTCAATGAAATTGCTTTTCCACAGTCTCTTCCTAGGGGTACTTGAAGAGGAAACAAACCATTGAGACAAAACTGAGAACTCCTTTATTTTGCCAAGTTTCAAAGAGCTACTACAAACCATGTTGGATTTAGAGTTCCAAATTCATCCACCTATATAGGAGAGACCAGAGGGAAACCTAAATATAAAAACTGCTACTGTAGACGAACGCTTCAACCTAGAAGAACAAAATTTGGTGAGCCAAGTGGGATTTGTGTACTTATTATTACCACCAAGAATCATCAACATTGGGTGAAAAAACTATTTGCTGGTATTTCGGAAACTCGTTATTTTTTAGAAGTTTGGCAACCCCTCTCAATGAAAGTGCTTTTCCAACGTCTGTGCCTAGGGCTACTTGAAGAGGAAACAAACCATAGAGACAAAACTGTGAACTCCTGTATTTTGTGAAATTTCTAAGAGCTACTACAAACCATGTTGGATTTAGAGTTCCAAATTCATCTATCTATATAGCAGAGAACAGAGTGATACGTAAATGTAAAAACTGCTACTGTAGACGAACGCTTCAACCTAGAAGAACAAAATTTGGTGGGCCAAGTGGGATTTGTGTACCAATCATTACCACCACGTATCATCAACCTTGGGTGAAAAAATATTCGCTGGTATTAAGGAAACTCGTAATTTCTTGGAAGCTTGGCAACCCCTTTCAATGAAAATGCTTTTCCACAGTCTCTGCTTAGGGCTACATGAAGCGGAAACAAACCATAGAGACAAAACAGAGAACTCCTTTACTTTGTCAAGTTTCAAAGAGCTACTACAAACCATATTTTATTTAGAGTTCCAAATTCATCTATCTATATATGAGAGAACAGAGTGAAACCTAAATATAAAAACTGCTACTGTAGACGAACGCTTCAACCTAGAAGAAGAAAATTGGGTGAGCCAAGTGGGATTTGTGTACCGATCATTACCACCAAGTATCATCAACAGTGGGTGAAAAAATATTTGCTGGTATTTCGGAAACTCGTTATTTCTTGGAAGCTTGGCAACCCCTCTCAATGAAAGTGCTATTCCTCAGTCTCTGCTTAGGGCTACTTTAGGCGGAAACAAATCATAGAGACAAAACTGAGAACTTCTCTATTTTTTCAAGTTTCAAAGAGCTAGTACAAACCATATTGGATTTAGAGTTCCAAATTCATCTGTCTATGTAGGAGAGAAGAGTGAAACCTAAATATAAAAACTGCTACTCTAAACGAACGCTTCAACCTAGAAGAACAAAATTTGGTGAGCCAACTGGGATTTGTGTACTGATCATTACCACCAAGTATCATCAATATTCGGTGAAAAAATATTTGCTGGTTATTCGGAAACTCGTAATTTCATGGAAGCTTGGCAACCCCTCTCAATGAAATTGATTTTCCACATTCTCTGCTTAGGGTTACTTGAAGCGGAAACAAATCATAGAGAGAAAACTGAGAACTCCTTTATTTTGTCAAGTTTCAAAGAGCTACTACAAACGAAATTGGATTTAGAGTTCCATATTCATCTGTCTATATAGGGGAGAACAGAGTGAAACCTAATTATATAAACTGCTACTGTAAACGAATGCTTCAACCTAGAAGAACAAAATTTGGTGAGCCAAGTGGAATTTGTGTACTTGTCATTACCACCACGTATCATCAAGATTCATTTAAAAAAATATTTGCTGGTATTTCAGAAACTCGTTATTTCTTAGAAGCTTGGCTACCACACTCAATGAAAGTTCTTTTCCACAGTCTGTGCCTTGGGCTACTTGAAGAATAAACAAACCATAGAGACAAAACTGAGAACTCCTTTATTTTTTCAAGTTTCAAAGAGCTACTACAAACCATGTTGGATTTAGAGTTCCAAATTCATCTATCTATATAGCAGTGAACAGAGTGAAACTTAAACATAAAAACTGCTACTGTAGACGAACGCTTCAACCTAGAAGAACAAAATTTGGTGAGCCAAATGGGATTTTTGTACTGACCATGACCACCAAGTATCATCAAGATTGGGTGAAAAAATATTTGCTTGTATTTCGGAAACTTGTAATTTCTTGGAAGCTTGGCAACACCTCTCAATGAAAGTGCTTTTCAACAGTAACAGATTAGGGCTACTTGAAGCGGAAACAAATCATAGAGACAAAACGGAGAACTGCTTTATTCTGTAACATTTCAAAGGGCTACTACAAACCATGTTGATATAGAGTTCCAAATTCATCTATCTATATAGGAGAGAACAGAGGGAAACCTAAATATAAAAACTGCTACAGTAGACGAACGCTTCAACCTAGAAGAAGAAAACTTGGTGAGCCAAGTGGGATTTGTGTACCGATCATTACCACCAAGTATCATCAACAGTGGGTGAAAAAATATTTGCTGGTATTTCGGAAACTCGGTATTTCTTGGAAGCTTGGCAACCCCTCTCAATGAAAGTGCTTTTCCACAGTCTCTGCTTAGGGCTACTTAAAGAGGAAACAAAGCATAGAGACAAAACTGAGAAATCCTTTATTTTATCAAGTTTCAATGAGTTACTACAAATCATGTTGGATTTAGAGTTCCAAATTCATCTATCTATATAGCAGAGAATAGAGTGAAACCTAAATATAAAAACTGCTACTGTAAACGAACGCTTCAACCTAGAAGAACAAATTTTGGTGAGCCAAGTGGGATTTGTGTACTGATCATTACCACCAAGTATCATCAAGATTGGGGAAAAAATATTTGCTGGTATTTCGGAAAATCGTTATTTCTTAGAAGCTTGGCAACCGCTCTCAATGACAGTGCTTTTCCACAGTCTGTGCCTAGGTCTACTTGAAGAGGAAACAAAACATAGAGACAAAACTGAGAACTACTTAATTTTGTCAAGTTTCAAAGAGCTACTACAAACCATGTTGGATTTAGAGTTCCAAATTCATCTATCTATAAAGCAGAGAACAGAGTGAAACCTAAATGTAAAAACTGCTACTGTAGACGAATGCTTCAACCTAGAAGAACAAAATTTGGTGGGCCAAGTGGGATTTGTGTACCAATCATTACCACCACGTATCATCAACCTTGGTTGAAAAAATATTCGCTGGTATTTCGGAAACTCGTAATTATTTGGAAGCTTGGCAACCATTCTCAATGAAATTGCTTTTCCACAGTCTCTGCTTAGGGCTAATTGAAGAGGAAACAAACCATAGAGAAAAAACTGAGAACTCCTGTATTTTGTCAAGTTTCAAAGAGCTACTACAAACCATGTTGAATGTAGAGTTCCAAACTCATCTATCTATATAGCAGAGAACAGAGTGAAACCTAAATATAAAAATTGCTACTGTAGACGAACGCTTAAACCTATAAGAACAAAATTTGGTGGGCCAAGTGGGATTTGTGTACCGATCATTACCACCACGTATCATCAACCTTGGGTGAAAAAATATTTGCTGATATTTCGGAACCTCGTAATTTCTTGGAAGCTTGGCAACCCCTTTCATTGAAATTGCTTTTCCACGGTCTCTGCTTAGGGCTTCGTGAAACGGAAACAAACCATAGAGACAAAACTGAGAACTCCTTTACTTTGTCAAGTTTCAAATAGCTACTACAAACCATATTTTATTTGGAGTTCCAAATTCATCTATCTATATAGGAGAGAACAGAGTGAAACCTAAATATAAAAACTGCTACTGTAGACGAACGCTTCAACCTAGAAGAACAAAATTTGGTGATCCAATAGGAATTTGTGTACTGATCATCACCACAAAGTATCATCAAGATTGGGTGAAAAAATATTTGCTGGTATTTCAGAAACTCGTTAATTCTTAGAAGCTTGGCAACACCACTCAATGAAATTGCTTTTCCACAGTCTCTTCCTAGGGGTACTTGAAGAGGAAACAAACCATTGAGACAAAACTGAGAACTCCTTTATTTTGCCAAGTTTCAAAGAGCTACTACAAACCATGTTGGATTTAGAGTTCCAAATTCATCTATCTATATAGCAGAGAACAGAGTGAAACCTAAATATAAAAACTGCTACTGTAAACGAACGCTTCAACCTAGAAGAACAAATTTTGGTGAGCCAAGTGGGACTTGTGTACTGATCATTACCACCAAGTATCATCAAGATTGGGGAAAAAATATTTGCTGGTATTTCGGAAAATCGTTATTTCTTAGAAGCTTGGCAACCGCTCTCAATGACAGTGCTTTTCCACAGTCTGTGCCTAGGTCTACTTGAAGAGGAAACAAAACATAGAGACAAAACTGAGAACTACTTAATTTTGTCAAGTTTCAAAGAGCTACTGCAAACCATGTTGGATTTAGAGTTCCAAATTCATCTATCTATATAGGAGAGAACAGAGGGAAACCTAAATAGAATAACTGCTACAGTACACGAACGCTTCAACCTAGAAGAACAAAATTTGGTGAGCCAAGTGGGATTTGTGTACTGATCATTACCACCAAGTATCATCAAGATTCGGTGAAAAAATATTTCCTGGTATTTCGGAGACTCGTTATTTCTTAGAAGCTTGGCAACCCCTCTCAATGAAAGTGCTTTTCCACAGTCTGTGCATAGGACTACTTGAACAGGAAACAAAAAATAGAGACAAAACTGAGAACTAAATTATTTTGTCAAGTTTCAAAGAGCTACTGCAAACCATGTTGGATTTAGAGTTCCAAATTCATCCACCTATATAGGAGAGAACAGAGGGAAACCTAAATATAAAAACTGCTAAGGTAGACGAACGCTTCAACCTAGAAGAACAAAATTTGGTGAGCCAAGTGGGATTTGTGTACTTATTATTACCACCAAGAATCATCAACATTGGGTGAAAAAACCATTTGCTGGTATTTCGGAAACTCGTTATTTTTTAGAAGTTTGGCAACCCCTCTCAATGAAAGTGCTTTTCCAACGTCTGTGCCTAGGGCTACTTGAAGAGGAAACAAACCATAGAGACAAAACTGTGAACTCCTGTATTTTGTGAATTTTCTAAGAGCTACTACAAACCATGTTGGATTTAGAGTTCCAAATTCATCTATCTATATAGCAGAGAACAGAGTGATACGTAAATGTAAAAACTGCTACTGTAGACGAACGCTTCAACCTAGAAGAACAAAATTTGGTGGGCCAAGTGGGATTTGTGTACCAATCATTACCACCACGTATCATCAACCTTGGGTGAAAAAATATTCGCTGGTATTAAGGAAACTCGTAATTTCTTGGAAGCTTGGCAACCCCTTTCAATGAAAGTGCTTTTCCACAGTCTCTGCTTAGGGCTACATGAAGCGGAAACAAACCATAGAGACAAAACAGAGAACTCCTTTACTTTGTCAAGTTTCAAAGAGCTACTACAAACCATATTTTATTTAGAGTTCCAAATTCATCTATCTATATATGAGAGAACAGAGTGAAACCTAAATATAAAAACTGCTACTGTAGACGAACGCTTCAACCTAGAAGAAGAAAATTGGGTGAGCCAAGTGGGATTTGTGTACCGATCATTACCACCAAGTATCATCAACAGTGGGTGAAAAAATATTTGCTGGTATTTCGGAAACTCGGTATTTCTTGGAAGCTTGGCAACCCCTCTCAATGAAAGTGCTTTTCCACAGTCTCTGCTTAGGGCTACTTAAAGAGGAAACAAACCATAGAGACAAAACTGAGAAATCCTTTATTTTGTCAAGTTTCAAAGAGTTACTACAAACCATGTTGGATTTAGAGTTCCAAATTCATCTATCTATATAGCAGAGAATAGAGTGAAACCTATATATAAAAACTGCTACTGTAGACGAACGCTTCAACCTAGAAGAAGAAAATTTGGTGAGCCAAGTGGGATTTGTGTACCAATCATTACCACCAAGTATCATCAACAGTGGGTGAAAAAATATTTGTTGGTATTTCGGAAACTCGTAATTTCTTGGAAGCTTGGCAACCCCTCTCAATGAAAGTGCTTTTCCACAGTCTCTGCTTATGGCTACTTGAAGCGGAAACAAATCTTAGACACAAAACTGAGAACTCCTCTATTTTGTCAAGTTTCAAAGTGCTACTACAAACGATATTGGATTTAGAGTTCCAAATTCATGTGTCTATGTAGGAGAGAAGAGTGAAACCTAAATATAAAAACTGCTACTGTAAAAGAACGCTTCAACCTAGAAGAACAAAATTTGGTGAGCCAACTGGGATTTGTGTACTGATCATTTCCACCAAGTATCATCAAGATTCGGTGAAAAAATATTTGCTGGTATTTCAGAGACTCGTTATTTCTTAGAAGCTTGGCAACCCCTCTCAATGAAAGTGCTTTTCCACAGTCTGTGCCTAGGACTACTTGAACAGGAAACCAAACATAGAGACAAAACTGAGAACTACTTTATTTTGTCAAGTTTCAAAGAGCTACTACAAACCATATTTTATTTGGAGTTCCAAATTCATCTATCTATATAGGAGAGAACAGAGTGAAACCTAAATATAAAAACTGCTACTGTAGACGAACGCTTCAACCTAGAAGAACAAAATTTGGTGAGCCAAGTGTTATTTGTGTACTGATCATTACCACCAAGTGTCATCAAGATTGGGTGAAAAAATATTTGCTGGTATTTCGGAAACTCGTTATTTCTTAGAAGTGTGGGAACCCTCTCATGAAAGTGCTTTTCAAACGTCTGTGCCTAGGGCTACTTGAAGAGGAAACAAACCATAGAGACAAAACTGTGAACTCCTGTATTTTGTGAATTTTCTAAGAGCTACTACAAACCATGTTGGATTTAGAGTTCCAAATTCATCTATCTATATAGCAGAGAACAGAGTGATACGTAAATGTAAAAACTGCTACTGTAGACGAACGCTTCAACCTAGAAGAACAAAATTTGGTGGGCCAAGTGGGATTTGTGTACCAATCATTACCACCACGTATCATCAACCTTGGGTGAAAAAATATTCGCTGGTATTAAGGAAACTCGTAATTTCTTGGAAGCTTGGCAACCCCTTTCAATGAAAGTGCTTTTCCACAGTCTCTGCTTAGGGCTACATGAAGCGGAAACAAACCATAGAGACAAAACAGAGAACTCCTTTACTTTGTCAAGTTTCAAAGAGCTACTACAAACCATATTTTATTTAGAGTTCCAAATTCATCTATCTGTATATGAGAGAACATAGTGAAACCTAAATATAAAAACTGCTACTGTAGACGAACGCTTCAACCTAGAAGAAGAAAATTGGGTGAGCCAAGTGGGATTTGTGTACCGATCATTACCACCAAGTATCATCAACAGTGGGTGAAAAAATATTTGCTGGTATTTCGGAAACTCGTTATTTCTTGGAAGCTTGGCAACCCCTCTCAATGAAAGTGCTATTCCTCAGTCTCTGCTTAGGGCTACTTTAGGCGGAAACAAATCATAGAGACAAAACTGAGAACTTCTCTATTTTTTCAAGTTTCAAAGAGCTACTACAAACCATATTGGATTTAGAGTTCCAAATTCATCTGTCTATGTAGGAGAGAAGAGTGAAACCTAAATATAAAAACTGCTACTCTAAACGAACGCTTCAACCTAGAAGAACAAAATTTGGTGAGCCAACTGGGATTTGTGTACTGATCATTACCACCAAGTATCATCAATATTCGGTGAAAAAATATTTGCTGGTTATTCGGAAACTCGTAATTTCATGGAAGCTTGGCAACCCCTCTCAATGAAATTGATTTTCCACATTCTCTGCTTAGGGTTACTTGAAGCGGAAACAAATCATAGAGACAAAACTGAGAACTCCTTTATTTTGTCAAGTTTCAAAGAGCTACTACAAACGACATTGGATTTAGAGTTCCATATTCATCTGTCTATATAGGGGAGAACAGAGTGAAACCTAATTATATAAACTGCTACTGTAAACGAATGCTTCAACCTAGAAGAACAAAATTTGGTGAGCCAAGTGGAATTTGTGTACTTGTCATTACCACCACGTATCATCAAGATTCATTTAAAAAAATATTTGCTGGTATTTCAGAAACTCGTTATTTCTTAGAAGCTTGGCTACCACACTCAATGAAAGTTCTTTTCCACAGTCTGTGCCTTGGGCTACTTGAAGAATAAACAAACCATAGAGACAAAACTGAGAACTCCTTTATTTTTTCAAGTTTCAAAGAGCTACTACAAACCATGTTGGATTTAGAGTTCCAAATTCATCTATCTATATAGCAGTGAACAGAGTGAAACTTAAACATAAAAACTGCTACTGTAGACGAACGCTTCAACCTAGAAGAACAAAATTTGGTGAGCCAAATGGGATTTTTGTACTGACCATGACCACCAAGTATCATCAAGATTGGGTGAAAAAATATTTGCTTGTATTTCGGAAACTTGTAATTTCTTGGAAGCTTGGCAACACCTCTCAATGAAAGTGCTTTTCAACAGTAACAGATTAGGGCTACTTGAAGCGGAAACAAATCATAGAGACAAAACGGAGAACTGCTTTATTCTGTAACATTTCAAAGGGCTACTACAAACCATGTTGATATAGAGTTCCAAATTCATCTATCTATATAGGAGAGAACAGAGTGAAACCTAAATATAAAAATTGTTACTGTAGACGAACGCTTCAACCTAGAAGAACAAAATTTGGTGATCCAATAGGGATTTGTGTACTGATCATCACCACCAAGTATCATCAAGATTGGGTGAAAAAATGTTTGTTGGTATTTCGGAAACTCGTTATTTCTTAGAAGCTTGGGAACACCACTCAATGAAAGTACTTTTCCACAGTCTGTGCCTAGGGCTACTTGAAGAGGAAACAAACCATAGAGACAAAACTGAGAACTACTTTAATTTGTCAAGTTTGAAGAGCTACTGCAAACCATGTTGGATTTAGAGTTCCAAATTCATCTATCTATATAGGAGAGAACAGAGGGAAACCTAAATATAAAAACTTCTGCAGTAGACAAACGCTTCAACCTGGAAGAACAAAATTTGGTGAGCAAATTGAGAATTGTGTACTGATCATTACGACCAAGTATCAACAACATTGGGTGAAAAAATGTTTGCTGGTATTTCGGAAACTCGTAATATCTTGGAAGCTTGGCAACCCCTCTCAATGAAAGTGCTTTTCCAAAGTCTGTGCTTAGGGCTACTTGAAGAGGAAACAAACCATAGAGACAAAACTGAGAACTCCTTTATTTTGTCAAGTTTCAAAGAGTTACTACAAACCATGTTGGATTTAGAGTTCCAAATTCATCTATCTATATATCAGAGAATAGAGTGAAACCTAAATATAAAAACTGCTACTGTAGACGAATACTTCAACCTAGAAGAAGAAAATTTGGTGAGCCAAATGGGATTTGTGTACCGATCATTACCACCAAGTATCATCAACAGTGGGTGAAAAAATATTTGCTGGTATATCGGAAACTCGTAATTTCTTGGAAGCTTGGCAACCCCTCTCAATGAAAGTGCTTTTCCTCAGTCAATGCTTAGGGCTACTTGAAGCGGAAACAAATCCTAGAGACAAAACTGAGAACTTCTCTATTTTTTCAAGTTTCAAAGAGCTACTACAAACGATATTGGATTTAGAGTTCCAAATTCATCTGTCTATGTAGGAGAGAAGAGTGAAACCTAAATATAAAAACTGCTACTCTAAACGAACGCTTCAACCTAGAAGAACAAAATTTGGTGAGCCGACTGGGATTTGTGTACTGATCATTACCACCCAGTATGATCAAAATTCGGTGAAAAAATATTTGCTGGTATTTCGGAGACTCGTTATTTCTTAGAAGCTTGGCAACCCCTCTCAATGAAGGTGCTTTTCAACAGCCTGTGCCTAGGACTACTTGAACAGGAAAAAAAACATAGAGACAAAACTAAAAACTACTTTATTTTGTCAAGTTTCAAAGAGCTACTGCAAACCATGTTGGATTTAGACTTCCAAATTCATCTATCTATACAGGAGAGAACAGAGGGAAACCTAAATATAAAAACTGCTAAGGTAGACGAACGCTTCAACCTGGAAGAACAAAGGTTGGTGAGCCAAGTGGGATTTTTGTACTGATCATTACCGCCAAGGAATTACCAACATTGTGTGAAAATATATTTGCTGGTATTTCGGAAACTCGTTATTTCTAAGTTTGGCAACCCCTCTCAATGAAAGTGCTTTTCCAACGTCTGTGCCTAGGGCTACTTGAAGAGGAAACAAACCATAGAGAAAAAACTGTGAACTCTTTTATTTTGTCAAGTTTCAAAGAGCTACTACAAACCATGTTGGATTTAGAGTTCCAAATTCATCTATCTATATAGCAGAGAACAGAGTGTAACCTAAATATAAAAACTGCTACTGTAGACGAATGCTTCAACCTAGAAGAACAAAATTTGTTGGGCCAATTGGGATTTGTGTACCGATCATTACCACCACGTATCATCAACATTGGGTGAAAAAATATTTGCTGAAATTTCGGAAACTCACAATTTCTTATAAGCTTGGCAACCCTTATCAATGAAAGTGCTTTTCCACAGTCTCTGCTTAGGGCTACATGAAGCAGAAAATAACCATAGAGACAAAACGGAGAACTCCTTTAATTTGTCAAGTTTCAGAGAGCTACTGCAAACCATGTTGGATTTAGAGTTCCAAATTCATCTATCTATATAGGAGAGAACAGAGGGAAACCTAAATAGAAAAACTGCTACAGTAGACGAACGCTTCAACCTAGAAGAAGAAAACTTGGTGAGCCAAGTGGGATTTGTGTACCGATCATTACCACCAAGTATCATCAACAGTGGGTGAAAAAATATTTGCTGGTATTTCGGAAACTCGGTATTTCTTGGAAGCTTGGCAACCCCTCTCAATGAAAGTGCTTTTCCACAGTCTCTGCTTAGGGCTACTTAAAGAGGAAACAAAGCATAGAGACAAAACTGAGAAATCCTTTATTTTATCAAGTTTCAATGAGTTACTACAAATCATGTTGGATTTAGAGTTCCAAATTCATCTATCTATATAGCAGAGAATAGAGTGAAACCTAAATATAAAAACTGCTACTGTAAACGAACGCTTCAACCTAGAAGAACAAATTTTGGTGAGCCAAGTGGGATTTGTGTACTGATCATTACCACCAAGTATCATCAAGATTGGGGAAAAAATATTTGCTGGTATTTCGGAAAATCGTTATTTCTTAGAAGCTTGGCAACCGCTCTCAATGACAGTGCTTTTCCACAGTCTGTGCCTAGGTCTACTTGAAGAGGAAACAAAACATAGAGACAAAACTGAGAACTACTTAATTTTGT